>NW_020838006.1:6368886-6520945 GCF_003676395.1 Aethalodelphis obliquidens
GTATTTCTGCAGTGTCAGTTGTTACTTCTCCTTTTTCATTTCTTATTCTATTGATTGGAGTCTTCTCCCTTTTTTTCTTGATGAGTCTGGCTAGTGGTTTATCAATTTTGTTTATCTTCTCAAAGAACCAGCTTTTAGTTTTATTGATCTTTGCTATTGTTTCCTTCGTTTCTTTTTCATTTATTTCTGATCTGATCTTTGATTTCTTTCCTTCTGCTAAATTTGGGGGTTTTTTGTTCTTCTTTCTCTAATTGCTTTAGGTGCAAGTTAGCTTGTTTATTTGAAATGTTTCCTGTTTCTTCAGGTAGGATTGTATTGCTATAAACTTCCCTCTTAGAACTGCTTTTGCTGCATCCCATAGGTTTTGGGTCATCGAGTCTCCATTGTCTTTTGTTTCTAGGTGTTTTTTGATTTCCTCTTTGATTTCATTAATGATCATTTCGTTATTAAGTAGTATATTGTTTAGCCTCCGTGTGTTTGTCGTTTTTACAGATCTTTTCCTGTAATTGATATCTAGTCTCATAGCGTTGTGGTTGGAAAAGATACTTGATATGATTTCAATTTCCTAAATTTACCAAGGCTAGATTTGTGACCCAAGATATGATCTATCCTGGAGAATGTTCCATGAGCACTTGAGAAAAATGTGTATTCTGTTGTTTTTGGATGGAATGTCCTATAAATATCAATTAAGTCCATCATGTTCAATGAATCATTTAAATCTTGTGCTTCCTTATTTATTTTCATTTTGGATGATCTGTCCATTGGTGAAAGTGGGGTGCTAAAGTCCCCTGCTATGATTGTGTTACTGTCGATTTCCCCTTTTATGGCTCTTAGTATTTGCCTTATGTATTGAGGTGCTCCTATGTTGGGTGCATAAATATTTTCAATTGTATCTTCTTTTTGGATCTATCCCATGATCATTATGTAGTGTCCTTCTTTGTCTCTTGTAATAGTCTTTATTTTAAAGTCTATTTTGTCTGATATGAGAATTGCTACTCCAGCTTTCTTCTGATTTCCATTTGCATGGGATATCTTTTTCCATCCCCTCACTTTCAGTCTGTATGTGTCCCTAGGTCTGAAGTGGGTCTCTTGTAGACAGCATATATACAGGTCTTGTTTCTGTTTCCATTCAGCCAGTCTATGTCTTTTGGTGGGAGCATTTAATGCATTTACATTTAAGGTAATTATTGATATGTATGTTCCTATTCCCATTAACTTAATTGTTTCGGGTTTGTTATTGTAGGTCTTTTCTTTCTCTTGTGTTTCTTGCGTAGAGAAGTTCCTTTAGCATTTGTTGTAAAGCTGGTTTGGTGGTGCTGAACTCTCTCAGCTTTTGCGTGTCTGTAAAGGTTTTAATTTCTCCATCAAATCTGAATGAGATCCTTGCTGGGTAGAGTTATCTTGGTTGTAGGTTTTTCTCCTTCATCACTTTAAATATGTCCTGCCACTCCCTTCTGCCTTGCAGAGTTTCTGCTGAAAGATCAGCTGTTAACCTTATGGGGATTCCCTTGTGTGTTATTTGTTGTTTTTCCCTTGCTACTTTTAATATGTTTTCTTTGTATTTAATTTTTGATAGTTTGATTAATATGTGTCTTGGCGTGTTTCACCTTGGATTTATCCAGTATGGGATACTCTGTGTGCCTCCCGGACTTGATTAACTATTTCCTTTCCCATATTAGGGAAGTTTTCAACTATAATCTCTTCAAATATTTTCTCAGTCCCTATAATAGGGACATTCGAATTATAGGGACCCCTATAATTCAAATGTTGGTGTGTTTAATGATGTCCCAGAGGTCTCTGAGAGTGTCCTCAGTTCTTTTCATTCTTTTTTCTTTATTCTGCTCTGCAGTAGTTATTTCCACTATTTTATCTTCCAGGTCACTTATCCGTTCTTCTGCCTCAGTTATTCTATTGATCCCATCTAGAGTATTTTTAATTTCATTTATTGTGTTGTTCATCATTGCTTGTTTCATCTTTAGTTCTAGGTCCTTGTTAAATGTTTCTTGCATTTTCTCTATTCTTTTTCCAAGATTTTAGATAATCTTTACTATCATTATTCTGAATTCTTTTTCAGGCAGACTGCCTATTTCCTCTTCATTTATTAGGTCTGCTGGGTTTTTACCTTGCTCCTTCATCTGCTGTGTGTTTTTCTGTCTTCTCATTTTGCTTATCTCACTGTGTTTGGGGTCTCCTTTTTGCAGGCTGCAGGTTCGTAGTTTCCGTTGTTTTTGGTGTCTGTCCCCAGTGGCCAAGGTTGGTTCAGTGGATTGTGTAGGTTTCCTGGTGGAGGGGACTAGTGCCTGTGTTCTGGTGGATGAGGCTGGATCTTGTCTTTCTGGTGGACAGGTCCACGTCTGGTGGTGTGTTTAGGGGTGTCTGTAGCCTTATTACGATTTTAGGCAGCCTCTCTGCTAATGGATGGGGTTGTGTTCCTGTCTTGCTGGTTGGTTGGCATAGGATGTCCAGCACTGTAGCTTTGCTGGTGATTGAATGAAGCTGGGTCTTGGCATTGAGATGGAGATCTCTGGGAGACTTTCGCCGTTTGATATTGCGTGGAGCTGGGATGTCTCTTGTGGAGCAGTGTCCTGAAGTTGGCTCTCCCACCTCAGAGGCATTGCACTGACTCCTGGCTGGAGCAAGAAGAGTCTTTCATCCACACAGCTGGCCCGCGGTCCCTGGGACTGTCGCGGTCATCCGCCAGGGCCCCTCCAGAGCTGGTAGCCTCAGTGAGGCTGCCCACCCCTTGGGCTCCAGGGCAGTTCTGTGATGGCGGAGGGAAGAGACCCCGAGCCGGGAGTTCCAGCTCTGCGGAAACGCAGGCTCCGTTCTGGGTGCAGGGGGTGGGACCGCCAGATTTCACATTTTCATCTTGGACTTATTATATGACACACAAGGCCACAGGTGTATCTGTAGACCTCCTTTAGGCTTGATGTTGGTTCATGACCAAAGTGGTTTCTGACCTCTGGAATAATAGGTGCTGATCAGAAAATGCAGAAGACACAAACTGTACTCTGGGTGAGTTTGCCTTTCACAAAATAAAAACATATGTAATATCTAGTGGATACTATTGGTGTTATGAACCTTTACTGGGCCAGCATCTATCTCCCACCTGCTTTTAAAGTCTGCTGCTACTGGCTTATAGTTGACCCTTCTCTGGACAGGTGACCCTCGGTCAAGCAAGAGCTGCCTGGCCTGGGATGTTAGATCCCCGCCTTCTCCTCCTTCAGCTCCAAATCTGTAGCCAATGATGGACTGATATGAGGGCAAAGAAAGCAAGGTCTTGGGCTTCACACAAGTCATGCTCCAGAGCTCCCAGAGGATCAGGCTGAAGCTCATCTCCCACTGAAAGCACTTTCCAGCTTAGCTCCTTCCCCTGCCCCATCCTGAGCCAACCTACCCCCTTTCTCCTGAGAGCATCCCCTCTGTAGATCATGTGCCTCTGAAGCTCTGTGTGAGACTCTGCTTCTGGGGAACTTGAGCAAAGCCACATCTTCGTTTTGTTTCTTTTCTCCTCTTTTCATTTTAGAGAAGGGCTGTTCTAGACTCCAAGAAGATTTCCTTGTAGTCCACTGGAACACCCCCACAGACATACACAGACACCCATACACACACGTACTTATGCACCCTCATCACCACCCAACTCTCTTTCACACACACCCTAACCAGAGCAGCATGGCAGATGGTGATGGGGCAATCCTGAGTAGCTGTTTTGGACCCTCCACTGAGTGCATAAACAAACAAATTGAAGCCCAGATCAATGGTTCTGCATTTCATGTTAGATTGGGTCTCATTAGTTTGTGGACATTGCTTTGAGATA
Source organism: Aethalodelphis obliquidens (assembly GCF_003676395.1). Lineage (NCBI taxonomy): Eukaryota > Metazoa > Chordata > Mammalia > Artiodactyla > Delphinidae > Aethalodelphis > Aethalodelphis obliquidens. Next base: position 6,372,704 of record NW_020838006.1, read on the forward strand.
ATCCATACAAGGTGATCAGAATGCAATTTTATATATAGCATAATGTCTTAGCTGGAAATCCAAATTACTGTCTCCCTGCCTCCCCCTTTACACAAAGTCAACTTTATTTTTTTTATGTTTTTACATCTTTATTGGAGTATAATTGCTTTACAGTGGTGTGTTAGCTTCTGCTTTATAACAAAGTGAATCAGTTATACATATACATGTGTTCCCATATCTCTTCCCTCTTGCATCTCCCTCCCTCCCACCCTCCCTATCCCACCCTCCCTATCCCACCCCTCTAGGTGGTCACAAAGCACCGAGCTGATCTCCCTGTGCTATGGGAAGCAGCCACAAAGTCAACTTTAAATTAGACTGATTGGACTGAACTGATCATTTGTTTTCCCTTCAGCAGAGTGTAACGTCAATAAGGCTGCTTCTTGGCCTTCCTGGATAGCTGTGGCCAGCACAAAACCATGGGGAAGTATTACAGTCTTTTAAGAGGCACCACTGAGTTCAAAACTAGGATTCAGGAGTCCTGGGGTCTTCCCTGACTTGCTAGCTGTGAAACCCTGGGCACGTTCCTTTAAAGTCTCTGGCTTATTTTCCAGTAATATGGAGCTACTGTAACCTCCCCTGCCTGTCCCAGAAAACAAGGATAAAATTATTTAAGTGAAGGTGCTTTATAAGCTAATAGGTGTCAGTTTCCAGGGCTTCAGCCCTGAACTTGTTCATCCCTTCCTCCTTTGGTTAAACTTCCACCCTCCTTCTTACCTTTATCCGAAACCAAGCACTCAATGCCCTTTTATGCTCTGCCCCCGCCCCCTCCCCGGCAAAAGCCTTAAAAAAGTGTCTATGGCTTCTTGGAGGAACTCTAAGTCTCTTAGAATTCTCTTTCCTCATGAATGTGACCAAGAAGATGTGACCTAAGAATGCTCTGATGTGGCTGGAATTTTACAGGTACTTTCATCACTTTAGATGCCCCAAATTTGGATTAAAACACATAAAGCACAATGTATCCAGTCTTTTGACTTTGGCTTATTCTGCTATAGGATTTTGTGTTATTGAAACCAAGATATAGAACAAGCCCTGGTGTTTTTCTACAAATTTTCTACAAAATACCCCCAAAGTGTTTAGCATTTCTTTTGCGGGACATTTGCAACTGAAGAATCACTCTTCTTAAAATTGTCCTTCAGTCTGCTGTGATCACACAGCAGCTAAGGAATTGGTAGGTATGCAAGGAAGGGGATGGGGGAGCATGTGGTGATGGTGCCAAGACTTCTGGGTTTGGAGACTACATTCTCTGAGTTCAGTAGTTTTTACTTTTTCTTGCTTCTGGAGATATACTCTTATTTCTCTCCTTCCCACTTGAAGTCAGATATTAGCATCCTCCCTGAAGACTGCCTCCATATGGGGTGCAAACAACATCAAAATATAACAGTTCAGATTTTGTATGCTATAAAAATATAGCATTTATTGACGTGAAGTTAATTATATTGGAGTACACTAGAGGAAACAAAAAGGTTAAACTTCTACCCAAGATACTCCATTTCTCCTAATTCATGCAAGTTACCATAAAACTTGTTCAGGAGACACAGTCTAAGCAGCTTACTAGCCCAAGGAATAGTTCAAGGTCAGGGCCTTCTGGAAGTTATGGATGCCTATTTCCTGAGCCCATCTGGTGTAGTCTCCAGGGAGTCCTGGTTGTATCTTATCAGCAAGGTTGACTCTGGAAATGCATAGACTGTTCTGGGTTTGACCTGAACATTTTGAGCTTTTAAGCTTATGAATGTTTAAGCTACAATCAGGAATTTTTTGATGCACTGGAAAGTCTTCTCTTCATAATTAAAAAAAACAACAGCAGAAACAAGTACTACATTCCTTGTTGAATGCTGATGCAGTGAATGGCACCTCTGTCCACTGGTTACACCAGCCTTCAGAGATCATCTTGAAGCTTTACTCTCAATTCCCATGTCTAATCCTTCACCAGGTGCTGTTGACTCTACTTCCATACTTCTTAATAAATCTTTCCACTCCTCCAGTGCTACTGCCCCCATTTGAACCTAAGGACATGTCATATTATGCCTGCATTATCACAGTCATGTCTTTTTGAAGCCATCCTTGCCTCTCTCCAATCCATTCTCCTATAAACATTCACATCTGGTTTCAGATTTAAGATGGAAGACTCATATGTCCAGCCTTCATTTCTCTCAAAAGTCCCCTGGAAGGATGAAGGGAGATTTCAAAGAACAATAATTTAAATACAGTAGTGCTGGAAGACAAGGACAAAAGCCAACAGCAAAAGAGAAAGTTAAAGGAAATCCTGGATGAGAAGAGACAGATGTGATCAGTTTGATAAAGACAACAGAACTGGAGAAACTGCAGCCTAAAATACCCAGCATGAGAACAACCTCATCACAGCAGGGGGAGCAGAGAAAGCTTCCAGGTCGAGGTCGATGAATACAAAATGCTGGCCATGGGGTGATAACCAGGATTAGTAATCAAAAAAAAAAAGAAAACGAAAATTTAAAAGGTGAGTCTCCTGGAAATATCCTCTTTCTCCCACTTCCACTCATACATAGAGCATATGGCAGTGGCACAAAATCCAAGAGCTAGTCTCTAAAGAAAATGTGTGAACATCCTAGGAAGGTATCTTCCTGTGGTTCTGGGGATCTAAAGAAAAGCTGAGCAGATCAGAAATCGACATTAGAAAGAGAGGAATAAGGGCATCAAGAACAAAGCAGCTCCACTCAAGAGATCACTCCAGTATGAAACCCAAGCCCTCTTACATGGCAGTTATGGGGTGTGCCGCCTACAGATAGCTCCCGAGCCCTGCACCCACAGGAGAATCAACAGGTCACCAGCCCCTGCTTCCTCATGGAGCCTGCCTTCCACTGTCCCACTTACGGAGAATCTTGTTAGGGAAACAAACCTACCCAACTGCAGAGGAAATTTTGCTCTTACTCATGAATATGAATTCTCAACCAAAAACCAGATATTGAAGGAAAACCAGTAGCACAAAGGGAAAGATTAAGATTTTAAAAAAATAAACAAAAAAGAGCAATCTTCTATGGAAGAGACAGAAATAATCGGGAAATAGAACTTGAAAGTTCTGAACTATCCTTCATAAAAGAGGCAGGTGGATATTGTCCATTTTTTCCTCTTTCAGAAACAAAGAACAAGATATTATGTATAAGAAAGAACAAACAGCAAAAACGAAATCCCTGGAAACTAAAAATATATTTCATTTTATGAAAATGAAAAAAAAAAGAATCAAAGGACTGACTAAATAAGAAATTAGGAAAGCCAGGGCTAAAGACCAAAGCTAGGAGATAAGTCAAGGAAATCTTCCGCAGTGGTAAATAGAAGTCAAAGAGGTTATCCTGTCCACAGTAGAATAGATGTAAATCGGAGTACATTCCCTTGTGGATAAGTACTCAGCACCGAGGATGAGAACACTGCAGTGCTGCACACAATGTGGATGAATCTCAAGAACACTGGGCAAAAGAAGCCAGCCAGCAAGAGCATGTGCTGTATTACCCTATACATGTATCAAGTTCAAAGACAGGCACTGCTGCTCCAAGGCAATGAAAGTCAGGAGACTGGTGGCCCTTGGGGAGGTAGTGACAGGAGGCGGCCTGAGGGGGATTCTGGGTATTGGTAACATTCTCTTTCTTGATCTGGGTGCTGGTTACACAGGTTGTTAAGTTTGTGAAAATTCGTCAGGTTGTACACTTGTTTGCACTTTTCTCTATGTACACTGTCTTTGATAAATGTTACCAACAAAGAGCCAAGCAAATATAAAACGTCATGCGTTCGAATTTATCAGTGTATCCTTAATGGTTCTGGGTTTGGTATCATGTTCAGAAAACCCTCCCCTAGTGTGAGATTACAGTTGTCTTTTTCCTGACGCTTTCTTCCAGTACATTTATAGTTTAATTTTGTTGTGGTGGTTGTTTAAATTGCATGACCATGTAGATTTCTTTTTATAGATCAACATTTAAAAAACGACTCCAGGGCTTCCCTGGTGGCGCAGTGGCTGAGAGTCCACCTGCCAGTGCAGGGGACACGGGTTCGTGCCCCGGTGCGGGAGGATCCCACATGCCGCGGAGCGGCTGGGCCCGTGAGCCATGGCCACTGAGCCTGCGCGTCCGGAGCCTGTGCTCCGCAACGGGAAAGGCCGCAGCAGTGAGAGGCCCGCGTACCGAAAAAAAAAAAAAAAAAAACGACTCCATTCGTCACCAACAAATGTGTCACGATGTATTTAATCAATCCTCTCTTGTTAGAAATATAGGTTGTATCCAGTTTTCACTATCTAGAAAATAATAAAATATAGACAACTGGGTAATAAGGAGTTAAACATTCATCCATTTAAAGTTGGAGGAAGAGGACAGAGATAACGGAACGGAATGAAAGAAACCAATGGAAAATAGAGAGACATTTCTCATAGGTGAAGAAAGGAGGGTCACCAGCGTGTCTTGGCCTAACCCACACTGAGTAGGATGCTGAGAAAAAGAAATTCACACTTAAAAGCAACCAAATTAAAGTAGAAAACTCCAAGGATAAGAAGAATATTCTGAACGTTTCTGTAAATAAGAAGCAGGTTACCTGAGATGCAGTCAGCTTGACATCACATTTCTCACCATCAAGAATGAAGATACTTTTTTTAAAAGAAAATGACATGTCTCAAATTCTGAATATGCCCCCACTCAAACTTTCAATTAAAGATATTTCTGAGAAATCAAACACTCAAAATATTTACCACCCATGTAGCCAATTTGAACATAATTACTTGAAGAGTTTTCCTGAAATATGAAAAGGAATATAAGAAAATGACTTGTGTCCTGGTTCTCCACAACCTTTGTTTGGATCCCAGACTCATTTATTCAGTGTTCTTGGTACCTCCACATCCCCTCTTCAGGACTCACAAAATCTTCTGGGTCTCCTGCTTGCCACACACCAACCGTAAGGAATCAAAGCTGCCACCTCAGGTCAAATATTTAGAGAATTCCCTCCATCCATGTTGTACCATTATTCCTTAGCCATTTTGGACTTTTTGACTAACTGAATGGAGGGCTTTTCTGAACGCACTGCAGCCTCCCTCAAGCTATGGTCTAGAAAGTGGTTTGCTAGCCCCCAGCCATCTCATGAATCCTCTTGCTAACTGGAAGGTTACCATTGTACGCAAACTCTCTGGGATTTCAGCCTGGAGGGAAGCCAGGACACATGTTTCCTTCTCCATCTCTTTCTTTTTTCCATGCTCAGCACAAAACCAGAAACATTGGGCTTTCCCATGTGGCAGGGACTTTTTATATCCTGAATTCTCTCTTTCCCTTTAGCTTGTAGCTTAACTCCCAACCCTTGAGAGCCCAAGAAATATAGAAAATTCCTCCCTCTCAATATGACAGTTTCCTTGATGGGAACGTGAAAGTCCTTTTCGAATTGTTGAAACTATTCACTCTCTTCTTCCCTCATGGGATAAGTCTTCAGCTTCATCTAATCTAAAGGCAGCTAGCACTTCCTTGAGTCCTCCCAGTCCAAACCAGGTCTGCCAGATCTTTGCCTACCCAGGACATAGAAGTTATCATAATTTCTTTGTGTGTCTCTTTGGTTATCACATGGCTCCCTCTAGATCATGCACCCTATGAGAGAAATGCCTCTAAACAAGTCTATGAAGTACTCTGATTTGGCCATTTAAAGTGGATTTGTTTACACCCTCAGATCTGATTGTTAATCAGGAACGTCCTTAGAGTAAGTTTAATTTGAGTGACTTCTCCTGGGTTAAAGCCAATGGCCAGGGCTGATCCTTGAGAAGGACCCAAGGACAAAAGCAGGTGAATCTCTCAGTCATGAGTATCCAGGACCCAAGACTCTTTATACAATGCTTCTCTCTCCATCTCCATCCCTACCTGCCAACTCCCTATTTTGGAGGTAAACATCTGGGAGTGTCCTGTAGAGACTGCTTCTGGAGTGTCCTTTCTGGTTCAGGGTGCCCTTAATGTCAGTATTTTTATGGACAGTAATGATGAGGACAGTCAAATCCATAAACGTAAGTTAGCCCAGCTCTCATGCTGTAGATTCAGAACATGAGAAGGACCACCTGGTGGGGCATCTTCCAAAGACCAGGAGACCTGACACAGGGGCTAGGACTTCTCAGGAGTAGTTGTGCTGGCAATCAAGAGTCCTTGCTCTTTCTTCCTTCCTTCCTTCCTTTCAAGGATGTCTGAACAATATTATTTGCAGGGATACCTGACCCTTTTCCAGACCCTTTTTGATATTTTGGTATATTATTTGCTTGCCTTTTTTTTTTTTTTGGTACACGGGCCTCTCACTGTTGTGGCCTCTCCTGTTGCAGAGCACAGGCTCCAGACGCGCAGGCTCAGCGGCCATGGCTCACGGGCCTAGCTGCTCCGTGGCATGTGGGATCTTCCCGGACCGGGACATGAACCCATGTCCCCTGCATCGGCAGGCGGACTCTCAGCCACTGCGCCACCAGGGAAGCCCTGCTTGCCTTTAAAAATACACATTGGGCATCATTTTTTCATCTCTCCCTTAGTTTTGAAATACCTACTTCCAGCATTTTCCTTGGGAGGCAGGAGGCTTGGTCTTAGACTTGCTGTGTGACTATGGCAAAATTAACTGCCCTCTTTGGGTCTCTGGTTTATCCTATGCAACATGACTGAGGAGGACCAGATGATGCCAGCACTTCTGTCACTGATGGCATTCTACGACACTTTGCTTTGAAGCTGAGGCAGGGCTGACATGTGATGGCGTCTACACATGATGGGTGGCTATCAACATTCTGCTTGGAGAGGTTTTGTGGGTACGTGGACTCCCACTTGGAGCACAGCTGCCTAGAAGGAGCAGAGACAAATGTGCAGGCAGAAATGACTCTGCCTAGTAACACAGCCAGTTGTTGATTAATGAGGGGGGGAGAGCGCAGAAAACTGAAATCCACAGATGATTGTCAAACCTCACCTTCAGCAATGATTTTAACCTCCTCTCTGATTCCATTAAAAAAAATTTTTTTTTTTTGCTTCCTCTTAAGACCAGAGCTGCTAACAAGAAAAAAAATGGACTGATTTAAATTTCATCTTCTTTCATTTTCTCAGTGCAAGCTGAGGTACAGTGCTAATGAGCAGTGGAAAGACAACAAGGATTCACTGAAGGGTGAGAAGAAAGCCTGGAGAGACCAAAGCCCCTGCCCATGTGGTAGAATTACAATGAGTGAAGGTCGGCTTTAGGATGTGCTGGGTCCTGTGACATAATCCCCAGATCTCCTTGGCTTATCACCGTGTAGGTTCATCCTCATTCATGCCATAGCCCGATGCAGGTAGTGGGCAGTGATGCACTGTTCCATTCAGTCATTCAGGAACCCAGGATTCTTCCATCTGTTGAGGCGTCAGAGACTTCCACTGTATCCTCTGCATCTGGCTTAGAGAGAGAAAAAGAGAGGGAGCTTGGAGGATTGTGAGGGAGGTCTTATGGGTGGGGTCTGCCCACAGAGAACTCAGTCACATGACCCCATCTAGCTGCAGGTGAAGCTGGGAAATGTAGTCTATCCACATTGCCAAGAAGTAAAGAAACAGGGTGAACACATAGCACTGTCTCTGCCACTAGGTCTTTTGGCTATGCTAGGTGATTTATCTCAGAGCTCTGAAATGGGGATGGGGGCAGGGGGGGAAGAAAACAAAACCTTTTTCTCAGCAGTACCTATGCTCATTCACGGTGTTACTCATGGCTCTTCGTTCATTCGTTCTTTCTCAGAATGCAGTCAATCCACAGCACCCAGACCTAAACTTATCCAGGTCAGGGAAACTCTCTCTGATGGTACCTGATTCTCTCTGAAGAAAGGAAGAGGATACTATTTCCCTGTAGTCTTGTGGTTAGGGACCAGATTCTAAGCCCTTCAGATCTGATTTGAATCTTTGCTATGTCATTCAACTTTCTGGGCCTGAGTTTTCGCAGCTGTAAAACAAGAATTAAAAACCTTTTCTCATAAGACTGTTGTGATGTTGAAAGCAGTGTTTGGCAAAGTTTACAGGTCTAATATTGTATTAATCTAAAACACTCAGTGGATTCAGAAGGGGAAGAAAATATTCAGACTTTGATTCCAACCCCAGTAACTCTTGGGAAGTTGTTACTTTAAAAAACAATGGGGCTTCCCTGGTGGCGCAGTGGTTGAGAGTCCGCCTGCCGATGCAGGGGACGCGGGTTCATGCCCCGGTCCGGGAAGATCCCACCTGCTGCAGAGCGGCTAGGCCCGTGACACATGGCTGCTGAGCCTGCACATCCGGAGCCTGTGCTTCACAACGGGAGAGGCCACAACAGTGAGAGGCCCGCGTACTGCAGAAAAAAACAAAACAAAAAAACAAGTTCCTTTGTGCTGTCTCTTTCCTTCTAATTAACCAACAAAGAATCTAGATATGGCCTCCTGTCATCAAGAGGGCAGGGGTAAAAACACTACACCAGACGTGGTCCTGCCCACCAGAAAGACAAGATCCAGCCTCATCCACCAAAACACAGGCACCAGTCCCCTCCACCAGGAAGCCACACAACCCACTAAACCAACCTTAGCCACTGGGAGCAGACACCAAAAACAATGGGAACTACAAACCTGCAGCCTGCGATAAAGAGACCCAAAACACAGTAAGTTAAGCAAAATGAGAAGACAGAGAAACACACAGCAGATGAAGGAGCAAGATAAAAACCCAGCAGACCAAACAATTGAAGAGGAAATAGGCAGTCTACAGAATTCAGAGAATTCAGAGTAATGATAGTAAAGATGATCCAAAATCTTGGAAATAGAATGGAGAAAATAAAAGAAACGTTTGAAAAGGACCTAGAAGAACCAAAGAGCAAACAAACAATGAAGAACAACACAATAAATGAAATCAAAAATTCTGTAGAAGGAATCAATAGCAGAATAACTGAAGCAGAAGAACGGATAAGTGACCTGGAAGTTGAAATAGTGGAGATAACCACTGCAGAGCAGAATAAAGAAAAAAGAATGAAAAGAATTGAGGACAGTCTCAGAGACTCTGGGACAACATTAAATGCACCAAAATTCAAATTATAGGGGTCTGAGAAGAAGAAGACAAAAAGAAAGGGACTGAGAAAATATTTGAAGAGATTGTAGTTGAAAACTTCCCTAATATGGGAAAGGAAATAGTCAATCAAGTCCAGGAAGCACAGAGAGTCCCATACAGATTAGTCCAAGGAGAAACACACCAGGACACATATTAATCTAACTATGAAACTATCAAATTAATCAAACTATCAAAATTAAACAATCAAACTATCAAAAATTAAATACAAAGAAAAAATATTAAAAGCAGCAAGGGAAGAACAACAAATAACACACAAGGGAATCCCCATAAGGTTCACAGGTGATCTTTCACCAGAAACTCTGAAAGCCAGAAGAGAGTGACAGGACATTTTTACAGGTCTGAATGGGAAAAACCTACAACCAAGATTACTCTATCCAGCAAGGATATCATTCAGATTCGATGGAGAAATTAAAACCTTTACAGACAAGCAAAAGCTAAGAGAATTCAGCATCACCAAACCAGCTTTACACCAGTTGCTAAAGGAACTTCTCTAGTCAGAAAACACAAGAGAAGGAAAAGACCTACAATAAAAAACCCAAAACGATTAAGAAAATGGTAATAGGAACATACATATCGATAACTACCTTAAATGTAAATGGATTGAATGCCCCAACCAAAAGACATAGACTGGCTGAATGGATACAAAAACAAGACCCATAGATATGCTGTCTACAAGAGACGTACTTCAGACCTAGGGACACATACAGACTGAAAGTGAGGGGATGGAAAAAGATATTCCATGCAAATGGAAATCAAAAGAAAGCTGGAGTAGCATTCTCATATCAGACAAAATAGACTTTAAAATAAAGACTATTACAAGAGACAAAGAAGGACACTACATAATGATCAAGGGATCAATCCAAGAAGAAGATTAACAATTGTAAATATTTATGCACCCAACATAGGAGCACCTCAATACGTAAGGCAAATGCTAACAGCCATAAAAGGGGAAATGGACAGTAACACAGACATAGTAGGGGACTATAACACCCCACTTTCACCAATGGACAGATCATCCAAAATTAAAATAAATAAGGAAACACAAGCTCTAAATGACACATTACACAAGATGGACTGAATAGATATTTATAGGACATTCCATCCAAAAGCAATAGAATACACTTTCTTCTGAAGTGCTCATGGAACATTCTTCAGGATAGATCATATCTTGGGTCAAAAATCAAGCCTTGGTAAATTTAAGAAAGTTGAAATCGTATCAAGTATCATTTCGGACCACAATGCTATGAGACTAGATATCAATTACAGGAAAAAAATTTCTAAAAAGTACAAACACATGCAGGCTAAACAATACACTCCTAAATAATCAAGAGATCACTGAAGAAATCCAAGATGAAAAAATACCTAGAAAAAATTACAATGAAAACACGATGACCCAAAAGCTATGGGATACAGCAAAAGCAGTTCAAAGAGGGAACTTTATAGCAATATAATCCTACCTCAAGAAACAAGAAACATCTCAAATAAACAACCTAACCTTACAGCTAAAGCAATTAGCGAAAGAAGAACAAAAAAACCCCCAAAGTTAGCAGAAGGAAAGAACTCATAAAGATCAAATCAGAGATAAATGAAAAAGGAATGAAGGAAACAATAGCTAAGATCAATAAAACTAAAAGCTGGTTCTTTGAGAAGATAAACAAAATTGATAAACCATTAGCTAGACTCACCAAGAAAAAAAGGGAGAAGACCCAAATCAATAGAATTAGAAATGAAAAAGGAGAAGTAACAACTGACACTGCAGAAATACAAAGGATCATGAGAGATTACTACAAGCAGCTCTATGCCAATAAAATGGACAACCTGGAAGAAATGGACAAATTCTTAGAAAAGCACAACCTTCCGAGACTGAACCAGGAAGAAATAGAAAATATAAACAGACCAAACACAAGCACTGAAATTGAGAGTGTGTTTAAAAATCTTACAACAAACAAAAGTCCAGGACCAGATGGTTTCACAGGCAAATTCTATCAAACATTTAGAGAGGAGCTAACACCTATCCTTCCCAAACTCTTCCAAAATATAGCAGAGAGAGGAATACTCCCAAACTCATTCTACGAGGCCTTCATCACCCTGATACCAAAACCAGACAAAGATGTCACAAAGAAAGCAAACTACAGGCCAATATCACTGATGAACATAGATGCAAAAATCCTCAACAAAATACTAGCAAACAGAATCCAACAGCACATTAAAAGGATCATACACCATGATCAAGTGGGGTTTATCCCAGGCACGCAAGGGGTCTTCAGTATACGCAAATCAAGTGATGTGATAAACCATATTAACAAATTGAAGGAGAAAAACCACATGATCATCTCAATACATGCAGAGGAAGCTTTTGACAAAATTCAACACCCATTTATGTTGAAAATCCTCCAGAAAGTAGGCATAGAGAGAACTTACCTTATCATAATAAGGGCCATATATGACAGACCCACAGCGAACATCATTCTCAATGGTGAACAACTTAAACCATTTCCACTAAGATTAGGAATAAGACAAGGTCGTCCACTCTCACCACTATTATTCAACATAGTTTTCGAAGTTTTAGCCACAGCAATTAGAGAAGAAAAAGAAATAAAAGGAATCCAAATCGGAAAAGAAGTAGTAAAACTGTCACTGTTTGCAGATGACATGATACTATACACAGAGAATCCTAAAGATGGTACCAGAAAACTACTAGAACTAATCAATTAATTTGGTAAAGTGGCAGCATACAAAATTAATGCACAGGAATCTCTTGCATTCCTATACACTAATGATGAAAATCTGACAAGAAGGAAGAAATATGGGGATATATGTATATGTATAGCTGATTCACTTTGTTACAAAGCAGAAACTAACACACCATTGTAAAGCATTTATACTCCAATAAAGAAGTTTAAAAAAAAAAAGAAATTAAGGAAACACTCCTGTTTACCATTGCAACAAAAAGAATAAAATACCTAGGAATAAACCTATCTAAGGAGACAAAAGACTTGTATGCAGAAAACTATAAGACACTGATGAAGGAAATTAAAGATGATAAAAAAGAGATGGAGAGATATACCATGTTCTTGCATTGGAAGAATCAACACTGTGAAAATGACTATATTACCCAAAGCCATCTACAGATTCATTGCAATCCCTATCAAAGTACTAATGGCATTTTTCACAGAACTAGAACAAAACATTGCACAATTTGTATGGAAACACAAAAGACCCCAAATAGCCAAAGCAATTTTGCAAAAGAAAAACGGAGCTGGAGGAATCAGGCCCCCAGACTTCAGACTATACTACAAAGCTACAGTAATCAAGACTGTATGGTACTGTCACAAAAAGAGAAATTTAGATCAGTGGAACAGGATAGAAAGCCCAGAGATAAATCCACGCAGATATGGTCACCTTATCTTTGATAAAGGAGGAAAGAATATGCAATGGAGAAAAGATAGTCTCTTCAGTAAGTGATACTGGGAAAACTGGACAGCTACATGTAAAAGAATGAAATTAGAACACTCCCTAACACCATACACAAAAATAAACTCCAAATGGATCAAAGACCTAAATGTAAAGCCAGACTCTATCAAACTCTTAGAGGAAAACATAGGGAGAACACTCTATGACATAAATTACAGCAAGATTCTTTTTGACCCACCTTGTAGAGAAGTGGAAATAAAAACAAAAATCAACAGATGGGAGCCAATGAAACTTAAATGCTTTTCCACAGCAAAGGAAACCATAAACAAGATGAAAGAACAACTGTCAGAATGGGAGAAAATATTTGCAAAGGAAGCAATGACAAAGGATTAATCTCCAAAATTTCCAAGCAGCTTATGAAGCTCAATATGAAAAAAACACACGACCCAATCCAAAAATGGGCAGAAGACCTAAATAGACATTTCTCCAAAGAAGATATACAGATTGCCAACAAACACATGAAAGGATGCTCAATATCACTAATCATTAGAGAAATGCAAATCAAAACTACAATGAGGTATCACCTCACAACAGTCAGAATGACCAGCATCAAAATATCTGCAAACAATAAATGCTGGAGAGGGTGTGGAGAAAAGGGAACACTCTTGCACTGTTGGTGGGAATGTAAATAGATACAGCCACTATGGAGAACAGTATGGAGGTTCCTTAAAAAACTAAAAATAGGGCTTCCCTGGTGGCGCAGTGGTTGAGAGTCCGCCTGCCGATGCAGGGGATGCGGGTTCGTGTCCCGGTCCGGGAAGATCCCACATGCCGCGGTGCGGCTGGGCCCGTGAGCCATGGCCGCTGAGCCTGCGCATCCGGAGCCTGTGCTCTGCAACAGGAGAGGCCACAGCAGTGAGAGGCCTGCGCACAGCAAAAAAAAAACAAACAAAAAAAACTAAAAATAGAAATACCATATGACCCAGCAATACCAGTACTGGGCATTTCACCTGAGAAAACCATAATTGAAAGAGTCATGTACCACAATGTTCATTGCAGCTCTATTTACAATAGCCAGGACATGGAAGCAACCGAAGTGTCCATCGACAGATGAATAGATAAAGAAGATGTGGCACATATATACAATGGAATATTACTCAGCCATAAAAAGAAATGAAATTGAGTTATTTGTATTGAGGTGTATGGACCTAGAGTCTGTCATACAGAGTGAAGTAAGTCAGAAAGAGAATAACAAGTACTGTATTCTAACATATATGGAATCTAAAAAAAACAAAGGTTCTGAAGAACCTAGGGGCAGGGCAGCAATAAAGACGCAGACGTAGAGAATGGACTTGAGGACACGGGGACAGGGAAGTGTAAGCTGGGAGGAAGTGAGAGAGTGGCATTGACATATGTACACTAACAAACGTAAAATAGATTGCTAGTGGGAAGCAGCCGCATAGCACAGGGAGATCAGCTCCATCATTTGTGCCTGCCTAGATGGGTGGGATAGGAGGGTTTGGAAGGAGATGCAAGAGGGAGGAGATATGAAGATATATGTATATGTATAGCTGATTCACTTTGTCATAAAGCAGAAACTAACACACCATTGTAAAGCAATTATACTCCAATAAAGATGGTAAAAATAAAAGAGTGCAGGGGTAATGGTAGAGAATATTCATTTCTCCCAACCTGGAACAAAATTGAGGTTTGGTAGGCGAGGCCCAAATGTCTGATTCTGTCATTGTTAGACCATCTAAGGACCAGACAGATGACTGTGGGTCTATATTGGGGAAAAGTAGAGTTGATGGGAGCAATTAGGATTGATTTTGAAGTTTTGGAGCTTAGAAGACCTTGTGAAAATCTTTTCTTCTGTCTCCCATGGAAATAAATTTTTTAAAAAATCTTAATTCTTCCAGTCCAAAGTCTCTGTTTTCTGTTTGTACTACTCTAGGAGTGCAGGGGTCAGGATCATTGTCTTGATAACTATAATAGTAAGCACAACTGACTTAGTGGCATTAAACAAATACCCATACTTAGTAGTTACTATGTGCCGGGCATATTCAATCTTGTTTGTTCCTTTCATCTTGGCAGACCTAGGATTTGAATCCAGGACCAATTGGCTGCAGAATCAAGTCTTTTCTTTGATACAGTGTTGTCCTTTAGGTTATGTAGAAGTTAGTGCTATAATTTGATCAAGTTCATGTGATTACCCTACCTCTGACACATTTGTGCCTTTGTTACATTGCACAGAAATTACATAAACTTTGTTACACTGATGAGTAATTAGGCAATGTTGGTGGAGGACTGTTTCCAACAGTTTTCGTTAGGAATGTGCAGTATTTCAGTTTTAGTCTAATAGATGAAGTAGGTCGTTATGGGTCCAGCTCCCAAAGAGGTCCAGAGCTCCCAGTTTCATGGGTCAGAGTGGAGCTGGATGTCCAAAGTTGTGTGTCCAGGGACAAGGTTCCCAAGGGAGTTCACAGAGGAACATCAAAGATCTAGCAAAGGTCTGTGTGGGGGCAGAGAGGACGACCGAGGAGAGCCAAGGAATAGAACAGGGTCTGGCACTGTCAGGTAAGTCCTAGCATCTTCTTGGGAGTTATTTGATAGCCAGGGCATGTAGAGGGGTCTCAGAAAGACCTTGGGTTATTACCCTGATGAGAAAACCTCCACACTCTTGCATGTCCTGGGCAGGGGTAACCCTGGTGGACAAGGTGTGTCCATCCAAGGTCTTAGTGTCAGTGGCAGCCATGGGCTCTAAGACAGAGGTTGGCTGAAACTGGGGCCGCCCTCCCATATCCCCTTCCCTAAGTGAGGGGAGTGAGGACCCACACACAGCCTGTTTTGTATCGATTCCCAGGAAGTGGAAGGAGGACAGAGGCTGACTCTTATTTGACATTTCTGCTGCTCTCTCTTTTCCTCCCACCCTACTCCGGAATTCAGAAGTACAGGAAATTACTCGGTCAACCAAATGGAGAATCTAATGAATCCACTGGTATCAAAAGAAAGACCTGCAGTATCTTTATCTGTGTAATTAATTAGCCTCTGTCTGTGAAGTGTTCCGAGCATGGGAAACATAACTGGATTTTTTGACCTCCATGCCCTTAACAGCCCCTGTTTAATGGTGCATTAATTGTAGCTTTACTTTTTGATCAGCTTCGATTCTCTTTAGATGGTGATATATTGAAACACTTTTTCATGCCTTTTGAGATTTTTCCGTAGAAAATCAAGTTTCAAAAGTGTGTGTGCAAACTTGAGTGGCAGTGAGGAGCCACTAAAGGTGTCTGAGGGGGGAGGAGCAGGTGACTGCACAGGAAGCAGGTTTACAGAAGATGCATCTGCTAGTGTCAGATGAAATTTAAAGGAGGAGAGACTGAAAGTGGGGAAGAATCCTGCTTGGGCATGAAGTAATGAAAATTAGGACTAGGGTAGTGGTTGGGAATTAGGGATTATTTGGTGGAGAGAAAATTTTATTATTTTAGGAACTGTTGAAGATAGTGTCCTAATGGGCCTTCCTGGTATGCTGGGGAAAACCCGTACGTAGCTTAATTCCTCGTGTTAAAAATGAAAAGGAATTTGGGGAGCTGGAAGCAGCCTTGAAATGGATAGATGTGAAACAAATTTGGAAGAAGGGCACCACGGTGAGAGTCCAGTGGGCTTCAGTCCTGTGGCAAGTGGGTGGCTGTGTGGCCCGCAGCAGGCATTGCCCAGGTCCTGAGTAGGTATGGGGCTAGGTAGCAACGAGGGTTGTCTTCTAGTCTGTTCTTGGAGGCAGTGTAATACTCACCTGTCTTTAGTGTGGTGGGAATGGTGCTCTGGAGAAGTCGGAGCATTCCACCCCTGGCCCAGCAGCGGGCAGAGGGGAGCAGAAGTTGGGTGAGGGCCACGCGAGTTCGGTGGGGAGCTGTCCTCCAACGTGGATTCCAGTGACTACAAGAACAAAAAGCCATGGAGGAATTCAGTATATTCCCGACCGGGGCCTGGATTTCCTAGAGCGTGTGAGATGGGATCAAGCTAATTTTATTTGATTTTCAAAACCAAAGTGACCTCAGCTAATATCACGATATCAAAAGGAAAGACAAATCCTAGAACTGGAGCTACTCTGCAAATTGAGGATTATATGCCTAACCTTATGATGGAAGCCCACTGCCTTCCTCTCTCCAGCTTTGTCCTTGTATGTATCTATTCATTATTTTTCTACTTTCCTAGAATAGTTGTCTCTATCCAAATGGGACAAACTGTGTTTTCAGAGATTTCTGAAAATCCTTTTCTTCCTGAGCCACTCTGTTCTGGATTACTCTGTGCTTCTAATGAGATAAAGCCTAGATAACTGTTCTGGATCACTCTGGACTTTTAATGAGATAAGACCCAGAGACACTTGTCCCAGAGCCAATCTTGGCTCTTAATGAGGTGAGGCTGAAAGAGGATGGACTAGAATCATTTCCCCCAAGCTCCTCAGAGACCAAATATGGCTCTACCATTTTAGAAAACCTGCACAGAGAAGAAATGCAAACATGTGGTTGAAATCTTCCAAATTGCCATCTTCTTTGCCCAACTCCTCTCCTTTTCTATTCTTCATATTACTTCTTTTTTATTGAGTGTGTGTGTGTGCTGGTAGGCATTATCAGTGGAGAGGTGGAGGTTTGAATTTGGGGGAGTAGCTCTTTACATATTCTACACCTGGACAGCCTTTGTCACTAAATACCTATGTGACCCCTGGCAAGTCACCCAGTCTTTCTTCCTCTGCCTAGCTTTGGCCTTCTGCAATCCACTGTTTACTTTTCATTAGATTACCCTGTTTAGTTGCTTCTATTGACAAAATGCTTAGGTAACTGGTCATTTCATCTGCCAAGACAAAAAGAAAAAAGTATCAAATGTTCAACAGCCAAGAAAACATATGCAAACAACTTAAGCACCCGTCAGTGAATGAATGGAAAAGAGAGGTGTGGTATATGTATATAATGGAATACTACTCAGCCATAAAAAAGATAAAATCTTGTCATTTGAGACAACATGGATGGACCTTGAGAGTATTATGCTAAGTGAATTGAGTCAGATGGAGAAGGACAAATACTACATGGTTTCACTTATATGTGGAATATAAAAAACAAATAAAATAAATGAGCAAACAAGAACACACACGTAGAGAGAAAGAACAGAGTAGTGGTTACCAGAGGGGAAGGGGGGCAGGGTTGAGGGTGAAATGGATAAAGGGGATCAACTGTATGGTGATGGATAGAAACTAAATTTTTGGTGGTGAGCATACTGTGGTGTATACAGAGGTAGAAATATAAGGTTGTACACACGAAACACATAATATCGTAAATCAATGCTACCTCAATTAAAAAAAAAGTAAAGTGTTGTCGTTTACAAATACTGATGCAAGATATTATATTATTGCTAACTTTAATCACTCTGGGGATGAGAATGCCTTCCCTGCTTGGCCTCTGGTACTCACCTGTGAAGTGGCTTGAGTATTGGAGTCGCCTGTCTTGTGGGAGAGAAATTTCTTTCCCTGTGGAAGTTACCGCACCCACCCAAGCATGCAAATCATGTCAAGGATCCTGGGCAGAATCCCATTATGACTCTAAGGTACATTTCATTCCTTGTGTTTCTTTCTGTTGCCATTCTAGGATGCAAAGGGCTTGAAGACAGGAGCTGTCTTTAATGGGAACTGAACAGTGCCTAACTCCTGTGGATGTCTGTTGAATGTTGAATAACAGCAGTGATCATGTAATAAGGATGCCCAGCTCACTCGGGAGAGAATACCAAACAGCCTGGAAATTTCCTATTGCTGACAGCATGGCCCAGGAGCATTTTGAGGTGAATTTAAAAACCTCAGTGGTTCAAATCACATTTCCCATAAGAAATCCATCTTCTAGCTTGGAGTAATTGTTCAGGTTATTGCTGGTTTACTGTGTGATTTGTTAGTCCTTGTTTGACTCTTCCAGGTCTGGAAGAAAGATATTGTGCTTTAATGATAAATAATCTCAAAAAGAGGGAAAAACATCCAAGCAGCTCCCTGGCCAGTACCTTTCTCTTTTTCCTCATCCAGTATTTTTTCCAACTGTTTCAGTTGTTCTGAAGTAAATTATTACTGTGTGAGCTCATTTAAAGAGCTGCCACAAGCTATTAAGAAAATAACCCTATTTCAGTTTTGAGTGAAAAGGAAAAGAAATTAGCTCCATTCAAGAATACATATATATTGTTTCACAGAACCAGAGTCTTTCTCTCTAGCATCAAAAAAAAAGGAACTATGTCCTTTTTATCCTCCCTGCTTTCCTCAATTCAGCCCCATCCTTATTCCATAGGATCCTGGAGGAAAGCTGTCAGAAGTGTTGGTTAAAAGCTTTCTGATGGGGACATTAATGATTGGTTTGGAAAGAGCCAGGGTGAGTGGGCATGAACACGGCTCCCCACTGGATGTGCAGCGCTCTGCCTAGCACAGACATCTTCCCCTGGACAAGGGCCTCAGCATCACTGGGGCACTGCTGGGCTTGAGGTTCATGCACTTGCTCATTTTTGGTACCCTAAGTGCCACATGTTTTGCTGGGTGACCAAGATATAATAAATAAGACAAAATCCTGCCCTAAAATGACCTCACAGCAGATTAAGTAATTATGGGCTCCCCCTGGATGAGTATAATGACAGCAACAGACATGGCTCGGAGGTGGGTTGTGGGACCATGGCTCACGTCACCTGCTCGGTCTTAATGGGGTCATCAGAAGCTTTCTGGAGGAGGTGACACATGAGTTGCTTTCAAAGATAAATAGGAATTTTCCAGTTGTAGAAACAGCCAGGAAAAAGCCTTTCATTGCCACACCTTATTTGCTCTCTGCTCCTTGAACTTTAGGTAGAATTATTTTACCCCACACTTCCAAACCTTGTCAAAGTCCAAAGAGGGGCTCTTTTCATGGCCATTTCTGCTTCCCTGTGTCCACCACTAATTCTGTCGGCTGTCAGGTGCCTACAATGGAGCTGATGCTGGGTGCTTTGTAACATGTTATTTGTCTTAACTTTACCCCTATATTTACAGCTGAGGAGGCTGAAGTCACACAGCCAATAATTCAGGTAGCCTAGTCTGTTTAGTAAAATCTAAGCCCTTCCCACTCGGGTGTGTTGCAAATTAAAAAGAAGAAAAATTCTAAATGGAAAGAATATTTCAGCCTGACATCTCCACTTTCTAGCATGAAAAACCTACAGCATATTTATGGTATTTACCTGAATAGATAAGTATCATTATTATTATTATTTTATATAAACAGTGCTATTTGTTGTGCTTGGTTTTTGTTTTTCAGTATTGTCAGGCTTTGGAATGTACAATTTTATAACACATTTACATTTCTTACGAACAGATATTTCAGTGTTTCTGTGTTACTTGTCTGTGGGCACCAAAAAACTTGAACTCCTGAGCCAGTTGCTAGTAAACTTTAAGAAACACTGAGCTGGGCTCAGTATCAAGGCAGAAAGATTGGAGTATTCATAGTCTCCTGCCCCTAGGTAGACATAATGATACATGAAACCAGATTCTGAAGTGTCTGTTTAGAACTTTCTTTCCTCTTATGGTTGCACCAAAATTCAAAGGAGAATGTTAGGAAATTTTGAGCTGATCATTGTCCCTGGAGGCAAAGACTACTGACTGTATGAAAATCCTAGGGCTAGACTACATTTCCCAGCCTCCCCTGCAGTTCAGCGTGGTCATTTGACTGGGTTCTGGCCAATGGGCTGTGGGAGTCAGTGATGTGCACCCCTGCCAGGTTTGGCACAAAAACTTCCCGTGCAAGTTCCTCCATGCTCTGCACCCTTTCCAACTGGAATAGAGGTGACTTTCAGGGTGACCTTGGAAGCCATGTGTTGAAGATACATGGTCAACTGTCTCCCTGAATGACAATGTGGAATAATCCATTCTCTGCCAAGAACTGTTATGTGAACATGGAGTAAACTTCTATTGTGCTTCTATTTTTTATTTTTAGACTTACTTGTTATAGTAGTTGGTGTTACTCTAAACGATATAGGCCATCATCCCTGGAGTCTTTATTGCCATAAACTTAATACCTGTGTCTTGAATCTTGCAGTTTCCACTGTAGAGAACTCAGTAGGGAGAGTTGGAGGACTTTGTGAGGCTTTAATTGGAAGGAAGGCATACAGGTTACATTTATCAGGTCTGATCCCTGCATGTATCTGCTTTGTATGACTTGTCCCCTGAGGGCTCTACAGGCATGGGGAAGAATGTTCTGATTGTGATCTTTTCCCTTGGTTGCTTTATCAACATAGTTTTTTCTGCTGCAAGGTTTCTGACCACCAGGGCCTGCCATCTCTCTGTCTTTATTTCACCCTTCTTCTCTTGAAGAGTTGTCCATTGTAGTGCCTTCATTAGCTCTAACAGTTTTCAGAATTTTACTCAAGCAGGGTGAGGAGCTTTTAACTCTCAGAGTTCCTGAGTGAGAGCTCTGTCTGGAGCATAAGCAAAACCATTCCTTCCCTCACTCACATGTATCAGTGGAAGCTGCTGGCAGGAACCTGGTGTCAGTGAAATGCTTTTTTAAAAATACCAATTTAGGGCTTCCCTGGTGGCGCAGTGGGCTTCCCTGGTGGCGCAGTGGTTGAGAATCCGCCTGCCGATGCAGGGGATAC
This sequence comes from Aethalodelphis obliquidens, assembly GCF_003676395.1. Lineage (NCBI taxonomy): Eukaryota > Metazoa > Chordata > Mammalia > Artiodactyla > Delphinidae > Aethalodelphis > Aethalodelphis obliquidens. Next base: position 6,393,844 of record NW_020838006.1, read on the forward strand.
GGGTTCGAGCCCTGGTCTGGGAAGATCCTACATGCTGCGGAGCAACTGGGCCCGTCAGCCACAACTACTGAGCCTGCGCGTCTGGAGCCTGTGCTTCGCAACAAGAGAGGCCGCGACAGTGAGAGGCCCACACACCGCGATGAAGAGTGGCTCCCGCTTGCCACAGCTAGAGAAAGCCCTCGCACAGAAACAAAGACCCAACACAGCCAAAAATAAATAAATAAATAAATTTAAAAAAATACCAATTTAGTGTTGAAAAATATTCATATATCCTGTCAGTGTTTCTAGAGATCTTCCCGAGTTGGAGGTTTGGAGACAATGTGTCTGGATAGATTTGGGGAACTGGGCTTTGTCTACCACTGCTGCTGTATCTGGAACCATATACAGAAGATAAGCTGGGAACATCTCTTGCTGGGTAAATCCAATTCTCACTTTATTAAAATGACACAGGGCATGACCCACAGGGTGTGTGCAGAGTGGTCCATGACCCTGTTACCACAGACTTCAGGGTCTGAGAACTAGGTTAAGTGCTTGCCTTCTCTGTGATTCTACGTTGTTATTTCCGTCTTATTCTTTCAGACGCGAGAGGGCTGAAGCAGGAAGGATGCCTGTGTATCACAGTAGCCCACAAATGGTACCTTCGAGATACGCCCCTCTTCATATTTCTGGTGAAATGGATAGGGATAAGATGACTCAGCAGTTGGGGATTTTGAAGGTGAGCATGTTTGATATTATGTATTTAGCGTTTATAACCATATTTCTAACTTAACCGAGACTGAATTGGATACAATTTTATATATTTCTGTAGGCAGAGGCACCTTCTTTTACTCTGCTGGACTTCCTGTTGTTGGCATATATTGCAGAACATCCCATGATTTCTCAAATATTTACCATTAACCTATCGTTTATTATTATTTGGAAAGCCATCTGAGCATCTGTCTCCACTGAACTAGAATGCTTCTGCCGCCATCTCAGAAGCACCAGTAATTGCCATGACACTTAGATGAGGTCATAGCTCTGTTGCCGTCTTTAAAAATACTATGTCTAAATAATTCCAACTTTCTAACCCCCACTGAAGTTCTCAATTTGATTATCCCCATTCAAAAACTCTCCCAGGGGAACTTGGGGTAGTTACCTCAATAAATTAGATCATCTTTCATTGTCTCAACTTCAAGTTGTATCAGTAACAACAAACCCCACTTAAAATTCAGACTGTACTTTTAACCTGACCGGGGATGAAAATATCTGTTGTATTTGCCATATAAAGGTTCCACTTGCCCCCTGAACACCTGGTGTTTAGCATTTGTTCTTTCTAAGTCTCTGGAGAAATGGAGAGAGTGGAGATCTCTTACTTGAATGAGTAACTCAGGGGAAACCTTATGCCAGATAGAACTTGATAATAGACAATATTAAATGTCTTTAATTCTGTCTTGATAATTTCTAATTGAAAAATTGTGTTGGTTTTCTTCTTGAGATCAGGTTGGCTTCATCATATTTGTAAGAAATCACCATCAGGAGGTAGATCTTTCATTTTTTAAGGTGGCTAGATGGTGTTCCCCGCCCCCCGCCCCTCCGCTTGCCTGCCCTGTCCCAGGGCTAAGGACCTATAAGAGAGATTTTTACAAGGTCACTCAGGCCTGAGAAGCAGATGTTATTTTTAGCATAATCAAGTAGAGGAGGGGTGCTAACAGGGTGGTAATCCGCCCCCGCAGCATGAGCTTCTCTGGTTGGGCTCAGGTCTCATTCCCAAATAGTGGCCCCTTCCCTCTTCCTTCAGGGCACAAGGTGGAGCTTCTCCCTCTTTTAAGGCAGCAACATCAATGGGGACAGGTAGGGACTGTCCATCCATGTTGGAGACCAAAACCAAGAGAAGTGGGAAGAGAAAGGAGCACATAGTGCAGAGGGAAAGGGTGAGTCTATGAATGAGATCCTGTACCTGATAAGATGCTTTTGGCACCAAGGATAGCAACTCCCAAAAGATGAAGGAAGAAGGAAGCTTATTTCATGGGGATGTGTTTGTGGTGTGTTTGTGACGTGTTCGTGATGGCGCCGGCTTCCTCAGTGTTTCTCGTGCCTTTCCCAATGCGCTGGCTTTGTCCTTAGACTGGTGGCCTGGTGGCTTCAGCAGCCCCAAGTCATCTAGACACCACAGCACCAGAGAAGGAGGACAGCCTTTTCTGTGCCTTTCTCTTTACACTGAGAAAACGTGTTTCTGAATCCCCAGGAGACTTACCTTATTCCTCTTTGGCTAGAGTTGAGTTAAATGCCGATTTCTTAGCTACTAGCCAATAAGGAGATGGAATTACCATGATCGGTTTAGACTAATTATTTGGAGTGAAGTGAATATTGGGGGATTAGTCACCATGACACTCAAGGTTCCATACCTGTGATGTCTCTTATTATCTCTTATATTTTATCTTATCAATTAGATAAATTGCACCTAGATATTTAAAACATTTAATAACTGGTATGTAATATAAAAATAAAAAATATAGTCCCTTTTATTTCTATAACTAAACACTATATACTATGTATAAGCTAAACCATATCAATATATACTGTATCTGTATATTTATATTACATATTATACATACCTATTATGTAGTATAGAGTATATTGTATGTACCATATTGTTACTATTTTTAGGATGTATATATATATACATATACACACACATATAATATAAACTAAACTTTATATAATCTAAAAGCTTCTTTCACCACATCAATATAATTTCCTAGTTTTTTGTTGGCTTTTTGAAATTGTTGGTCTGCTCTTTTGCTGATGTAACATTCAGTAGCTAGATGGTGTTCGGTCAGAGCCATGGTTTGACAAGTGCTTCAGACTTCTCCAACATCTTTCCCATTACATTGATAGCCACCGGGAGGCTGGGCTTCTTGTCAGAACCTGAGTGGGGCCCATACCTTTGCTCCATCTTAGCGCTGAGCTCTCTAATGGTCTCCAGGCTTGACTCCTCACCTTCCCGTCTCCTCTTCCCTGCAGTTAGTCATTTGGTACCTGGGTGCTGGCCCCATTGCAGGTGCTGCCTCTGGGGTAGGGGTCCAAGGGGACAGGCAGAGAGGAGGAGGCAGGAGTCCAGGATGGCAGGTGCGGAGCAAGTTGGCTCTTCCTGGTTGCAAGAATTGGACCTGGATCTTTGGTTGGCCTTTTCATGGAGGGGAGGGAACTCCAAAGGACCGTGTGCCCTGCCCACACCAGTCACAGGAGGGTGGGCACTGTTGGGAAGGAGGCAGCTGGCCGTGGTGCTCTCCACAAAGTGGAACAAAGGCAGAGGGGGAGAGACAAGGAAGAGGGACATGGACAAAAATGAAAGAGGAGCTGTGACTGTTGATGGGCTGTTTGGGTGGGCTCCATCTGACCCGGGGAGAGTGTCTTGGTGGGAGGGGTGGGTGGGGCGAGGTTCTCCTGCCCAGAGGTCACTTGATGGGGCCCAGGGGACTCACCTGGCCACTTGCTGGGGTGTCTGGCAGAGTTCCCTCCAAGACTGGTTCACAATGTCAGAGATGGCTGCTCCCCGCTGTGGATGGGTCGTCAACTAAAGCAGAGCTGCCCAAAGCTCACCTGGGGGCCCTGCTCTGACATCTGACCACTCCCATTGGCCCTGGCCCTTCTTCAGCCACAACCCGAGCCCAGTAGGGTTAGGTGTCTCTTCTAGGTGCATATAAATAGATCACCCCCAGCTTGGTTGAGTGGTCTCCATCTCCCACCCAAAGGCTTTTGAACCAGAAGTCACATTCTCAACTAATTAAAAAAGTAATAGGGCACTGCTGTGGGTCTGTATCCAAAGTAGAAAAGCATTTTGATATTGCAGTCATGTGTGGTTTCTGAGATAAACCACATGTGTTAGAATTATTAATTAATCCTGCATATATGGCAATTGTACTGTTTATTGGCCGATATAGAGGTATTTAAATATCGGAAGAGCTTACAATGGTGTGTACCCACTGAATACGAGGTATTGATTGCATTTCTCCCCATCCCTAAAAGGTGGCTTCTGGAGGCAGGTGTTGAATTACCTAGCTTGAACCTGAATAAAATGTTATTGAGTATTTGGGGGCTTTGTGGGTTTTTTTTATGATGGAGGGAGGGGATAGGCCACCTCCTTACCCTTTATCAGAGTAGCCACTCGGCTTTCTCCGGTGTGGAAGGAAGAGTCCTTAACCTGACTGCTGACCAGAAAACTGACACCTCCTGAGGGTTCCACTCCCTTCTCCTCCCTGCTTGTCATTCTGTTACACTTTTTTTTGTTTGTTTTTAAGTAACATATCGCCTCTGCTCGGGAACTCAAAAGTAGAGTGAACTGTGAAAATACATCCTGTAATTTGTGGTCAATGTGCTTTGAAGGTGAAAAACACCCTCTAGTCATACAACATTACTGGAGCTTCTGTCTGTCCTTTTATCCACTGTTCCCCCTACTTGCTGGCTGACTTGAGCCACCTGCAAAAAGATCTGAAGAGGGAAGGAGAAATGAAGAAGCACACTGGAAAAATTCTTCATTTATTATTAACTTAAAACTCAAACTGACTTGCTTCCCCCAGGGCTGGAGACTACAATGGGAGCATGGAATTGGTCCAGTTAGCCTCAGACATTCGGAGAAAGAGATCAGTGTCATGGAAAAATCAGTGAACTGAGAGAGAAGAGCTGAATGCTCACTGTGGTCTTCTGAGTCCTTTAACTTCTCAGTGACTCAGTTCATATTTTGGACACCTTGTTCTCTCTCTTTGCTAGCTCCTACTTCTGGCCATTCTGTGGTTTTCGTTTCTACTTATCTCAAGGCTTCAGAATGTAACAGAAAATGCCTAGGACTGTGTATTGGTTAAAAACATCATCCCATAATTTTGTGTCTTAAAAGCCATGTTATTTAGTTGATAATTCTGTGAACTGTCCAGCTCCTCTGGCCTGGGCTGGCTCAGCTGGTCATGGCTGGCTCTCTCGTGCATCTGTTGTCACCTGGCAGGTCTGCTTGATAATCTACAGTGGGCTCCCTTGCGTGTCTAGTGATCGGCAGTCTGGCAGCCAGGGTCTGGATGCCTGTTGGCTGCGGTGCTCCCTGGGGTGCTTTGGTTCTCTTCCACATGACCTTTCATCCTCCAGCAGACTGTCTTGGACTGAATCACATGATGGTCTCTGGGTTCCAAGCTCAGCAGGTGGACAAGCCAGAATGCTCAAGCACTTTTCACACCTCTGATTATATCATCTTTGCTAATGTCCAGTTGGCCAAAGCAAATCACATGGCCAATTGAGATTCAAAGGGAGAAGAAATAGGTTTCATTTTTTGATGAGAGGGAAGGAATTTATGACCATTTTTGCAATCTATCACAGACTGTATTTTGAGACATCTGAAAAAAAATGATGACAGTGGCAGATAACAATTATGAGTGTTTACTATGGCCCAGACACTACACTAATCACTGAATTTACGTGATCTCATGATACTTGACCTCATCAGTCCTGCATCTTTGGTGCTTCCCTGGTGGCGCAGTGGTTGAGAGTCCGCCTGCCGATGCAGGGGACACGGGTTTGTGCCCCAGTCCGGGAAGATCCCACATGCCACGGAGCGGCTAGGCCTGTGAGCCATGGCTGCCGAGCCTGCGCGTCCGGAGCCTGTGCTCCGCAACGGGAGAGGCCACAGCAGTGAGAGGCCCACGTACCGCAAAAAAAAGAAAGAAAGAAAGAAAGAAAGTAACTATATTAGAACGCTGCTTTGCTTTACATAGCAGATATGGTACAGAAATATTTCTTGTAAATAGAAGTTTTTGTGGCTTGAATTATATTTTCAGCACAATAGGGGAGTTGGCTATTTCAAGGAACCCTGTCGTGAGTCCTTTTTGAAAGTAAAGAATCCTTTTGTAACATCCCAGATCACCTCCTGGTTTAGCTGCTTGGCAGGTCAAAGTAAAGGGATTTGAAAATACAGATGATGTAGAAAGGGCTCCGACCTTGGACTTGAACTGCCCAAGATTCAAATCTTACTGGCTGTGTGATCTCAGGCAAATACTTTAATTTCCCTAAGCCCTACTTAAAAAATTTTTTTTTTATAAAATAAGGTTAATAGATATCTACATCCGTTGGGCTATTGGGAGGATTACATGACAAGGGGAAAAAATATAAAGGGCCAGATAATTTACAGAAGTTCAATAAATGAGTACGATGTTTTCTTCCACATTATCAGATGTTAGATTTTGTGTAACTACATATCCTGTCATTTCCCACCATGGATAAGAACCTTTTGAAATATTTGTTTTCCAGTTTTGAAATTAGCTTGGCTTGGTTCCCTTTGTCTGTTCTTCCAAAGTCTTGACTTAAAGCTTTATAGCCATTTTCATTCCTTGATCAAATTCAAGAGGGTGGATGAGGAAATGAATTCATAGCTCTGTAGATAAAAAGAGCTTTACTAAACTAATTTAATAAATTCGCCGAGAATAAGTCAGGTGCTGCCTAACACAGTCTGCAACATTACCTTTTAACCTGATCCGCAGAGAACAGGAAAACAATTAGCAAACTGGGAAGCCATCTCAGAGTGTCTGTGGGCCACCAACCACAGGGTGGCCATTGGAGTGATTGCCACCAACTTCGGGGTCACTGGGTGGATGTGCAGTGTCAGCACAGAACCCTGACTTGGGATGGCCAATCTTCCAGGGCTGTGACAGCATCGCAAGGAATTTAGAGCTGGTGAATTACAAAAGCAGCTCTAATTAGCCCCGAGAGGCAATAGTATAAGCACTACTGAGAACATTGCAGACTCATATTTGTTTCCTTCTCAGGATTTTATATGAGAACCTGGTAATGAATGTTCTTTAACAATAGGAGCTGAGGGACCTTAGCTCTAATAGCCCTCCTGAGGATACAGCCTTCTTTATTTGCAATCCTGCAAAGATCAGTGGGATACTATTGTTAAGCCTTGAAATCGCCCCCTAATTTGCATTGTGGCTTAAATCAGAAGGGAGGAGCAGAGGGGAAGAATTTTTCCTTAACCCCTGCCCCCTCCCCACGCAGTAATAAACAGTAAATAATCTAGCACTCATAGGTTTCGTAATGTTTTTCGAAGGACTGGCACATTTTTAAAAGGAGTTTCAGGCACAAAGGGTTTTCTTGTTTGTTTGTTAGTTTGTTTTTAATAAAGAATAATAATGTCTCTCTGACACTCACAGGTTAAGGTACTGTTTCTGAAGTCAGGGTTGCTTTGGCCAGATGTTGTCACTGGTTCCCTTGGCCTGCTTTTTCTATGTCTCGGGGAAAAGGTACTCATAGATTAATCCTCTGGTTGACATTTGGGGGGTGGCTCAAAAAATTCCTCCCTCTTCCCTTGCTCCACCCAGGAAATATATAGGAGCCTTATGTGGAACAGTCACTGTTCTAGGTGCTGAACACATAGCGGGGAACCCAGTAGGTTTGGATGTAAGATCACTCCTGGGTCTTCTCTGAAATCTGAGCCCTTCAGTGTTGTGGATTATGGCTAGAAATCCAGACAGGTAGTTGTAGGAATCTTTACAGGTAACAGTGGAGGTTCAGCCATATCCCCATGATTGTGCTTCCTGAATCAGGTGAAAGTTCAGGATGAGGCAGCTACAGGGAGGAATTAGGTGCTGTTTTCCTCATCTTGTAATACAGTCATAATGGATTTCAATTTGGGCAGTCCAAAAAGGATAGGAAAAAATAAATCATCATTTTCATGGCAGTTTGGTTCTGAACCAAACATGTTCGCCCATCCCTGATGGAGGCTGATGTGGAGAACCACCAGCCCACTTCATCCAGGAGATGGTCCAGCTTCACTGACCTTCTGTGGCCTACTTAGGAGCTTACTGAAGTACTGATTCCTGGGCCCCATCCAGGAACTTCTGAGTCATCGTATCCAGGGAAGGGGCTGAACTTCTGACTTTTTAATAAAAACTCCTCTGATGCAGTTTTTGGCTAAACATCTCAGGCAGGCCCATGTGGCTTATATGTTCCATATTGGATCCCTCCATCCTTCTGGCAAGAGCATCTCACTTCCTTTTGGAGAACCACTCTCCCCATTCTGTGGAGTAAAGAAGAGTATGATAGTTGGTCATATGCCCTTAGCTCATCCAGTCAGATGTGCTAAGAGTGAGGTAAGGATCGGAAAAATCTTTTGGAGCCCACTGATTCTGCAGTGGTACTCTGACCAGCTGGTGTTAACTTCTGTTGCCTAAATCCTCAGAGCTTCTCTGGTCCCAGCTTTTGTCCAAGTTCAGTCCTTCAGCCATGTCTTGTATTGTGAACCTTTACAAAGTCTTTAAATACATTTTTGAGGGCCTACGTTAGCCAGAATTGTTCTGTTGGTATAACCAAAGAAGCAGGAAGGACATGAAATCTTGGCATGGAATTGGTGTTCTGGCTTTTGCTGGATGTCACATTTAGAAGGGAAATGAGGGTCTTTCCTCTGCATGGTCCACGAAGGGAAAGCCTACCCTGCCTTCCACCTCCACCCCAAGGGGAGTAATGTGCTGCTTCTCTCTCCTTCAGCTCAGGCAACTATGTTGAGAATATTTTTCTATGTATCTGTTTCTCCTTCTAAGCTCTGAGGACAAGAACTGTGTCTTACTTTTGTCTGTGGTTCCAGGGACTAGTGAAGCGCTTGGAATATAGAAAACTACATGTGTGGCTGTGAGATGGGATTATATTCTGAACCTCAGCAGTGATGCAGGAGCTGGGCCTTGTTTGGGACCCAGCCTTCATTGTGAGCCCCACCTAGGTGTTTGGGACCTGTTTATCTCTACCTTTACCCAGTCCTGTTCTTCCTAAGAAAAAATAATTAAGTTTAGCTGCCTCCAGTTGGGCCAGTATCCTTAGTTTTTAAAGTCCAGAGATCTTTTTTTAAAAAAATTTATTTATTTGGCTGTGCTGGGTCTTCATTGCAGCACACAGGGTTTTCATTGCCGCTGTGGGATCTTTAGTTGCGGCATGCAGGATCTTAATTGTGGCATGTGAACTCCTAGTTGCGGCATGTGGGATCTAATTCCCTAACCAGAGATTGAACCTGGGCCCTCTGCATTGGGAGCTCAGAGTCTTAGCCACTGGACTACCAGGGAAATCCCAAAAGTCCAGCGATCTTTCATTTGCTTAGGAATTTGTATGTTTCTTAGATTAATTTCTTATATCTGGGACCACATTTTATTTTCTGCTCCTCCTGAGTCTATTCTATGCAAATGGCATGATAGACAAAAGAAATGTATTTATCTCTAATCTCTCAAGGACCTCAAGAAATAAAAGTTTCCAGTTAGCATTCTTTCCTTGGCAGCCCCACTTTGTGATTAAAGAGCTTCATTGGCTTTGGAAAGTTTTAGAATTAAAACCGAGTGCTAACAGAGACCCAGGGGCAAGACCTCATGAATGGAGGCCAGAAAGGAAAGCAGGCAAAACAGATGGAGCCAATGAAAGCGGTGGGAGGAGGCCGCTGTTCTGGAGAGACAAGGGAGGACGAAAATAGCCCACTGAGACCATTTGCTCTCCCTCAAGTGGAGTCAGTGGCCAGTTCCACAGAGTTGGTGTCGTCTGAGAATCAGGAAATTCCAGGGGGCTTGTCTTTCTTCCTGCTTTGTGAAACGACACTGAATAAATCCAGGAATCTTGCTTTGTAACTCCTTTCTCTATAAACTCACTTCATGGCCTAGATGTGCACTGAAATATTGTATTGAAAGCAGCCATGTAGGTTATCAGAGGTCAGCTTAGTAGTATGGAGAGGTGGAATGTGACTGGCTAGATGTCAGGAGATGAACTTTGTCCCCTGTCTACCTATCTGGTTTATTTCATGCTGCACCACCGCTCACCCCTCTGCTCCAGCTTATCGCTGCTCTGCGTTGTACTGGGCTCTCTCACATCCATGCCTTTGCACCATTACTCTCTCTGCCTAGAACATTCTTGTCCCCTGACTTAGGTTGGGTTTTCTAAAAGCAGAAGGGAAGACAGGCATTCGTATGATTTCTTAAGGGAGTGGTCTCCGGAGAAGGGAAGGGAAGAAAGAAGGGGAGGGGAGGGCAAGGAGATAAGCAAGAATGTGATCTCAGCTGATCCTACAGGGAGCTCTGAGTATGAGTTACATCGCAGAGATTGTCCCAGTTTCAGGCAGGGTCCCTGGACCCCCATGACAGTCAGTCATTGCAGAGGGGATATACCTGTATATGGGGTGTGTAACCTCCCAGGTGAGGTGCCTCCCCACGGCCAGGACCAACTGTCCTGAGAAGGGTGCAGGTGTGAACCATAGCAGTCGACACTCACAGCAGCTGGGAGCCCTGTCCTGGTAAAGGAGATCTTGGAGCGTCAACAGCATCCCCTCCACCCCCATTCTTCACCTTGTTAAGTTCTATTTACTGAATTTTCAAGACTTGGTTCTGGTCGTACATTCTTTGACCACTTCTTTCCTTTGTAGCAGGTTAGATGTCCCTTGTCTGTATTCAGTAGCCTCCTGGACTTACTAACTTCCATCTAATCTCACTGTATACTATTGGGCCTTCTCCATTCATCATCTCTTTGGTGATATGGGATTACCTTTCCCATCTCTATCTACCATGCTTACCACAGTATGTACAACATAATGGTGTTCCATAAAATTGTGTTGAGTGGATGAATGAAATCTTGGATCCTCCATTAGTTTACTGTATGATCAAGGTCATAACTTTTGTGAGTCTAAATCCCCACTGCTATAGGCAGGGAATAATACCTGTCCACTGGTGTCTTAGTGTTAAGAAGGTCAAGCCACCTAGCACAGTCTTAGCCATGAGGCATGGTTTGAAAACCAGATCTTGTTTTGTCTGGCTCACCCTAGTGCAAGAGTCCGCTTGACATAGGAAAATGGTGTCCCTCCCGCCCGTTCCCTTGGTCGGTAGATTGGGCAGTTCCAACAACTCTGACTTATATCAGGCTGACCTCTATCAGTAACTCCTCCTCCTGAGCCTTTATGTTGCCTCCAGGAGCCACTCAGGACCTCTGCTCCGCGCTTCACACGACCGTCCTTACAGATCGATTATTTCAGGGAGTGTTGCTGTCTCATCTGCTATTCTCACTTCTTGCTGACAGTTGCAGCCAAACCTTTGAAGTTCGAGTCTTGCTCGTCTCCTTCCTTCCTTGGTTGTCATTGGCTCTCGCTGTTAAACCCAGATGAGATGGAGAGTTGGATGCTCAAAGTTTGTTAAGTTCCCGGGAGAATGATCCTCAGGAAGGTCTTCTGAGGACGTTCATGGAATTTTGTCTCTGCTTTTTTAATCGTGCCGACTCAAAGGAGGACATTTCTGCTTAGAGGGCTCCCACACTCCCCTATTGTTCCTCAGTAAAATCTTGGTGATAAATGACATCATATCCATAATCAAGTTTTGGTTTTCCTGGATAACCTTATGATTATATTAGGGTGATGTAGAAACACCAGTGCACCAGGGATTGGAATACTTGCTCCCTATTTCAAGTGACCATTAATTAGCTGTGTGACCCTAGGCAACTTTATCTCTTTGTTCTGGAGGTGCTGCTGCAGCTCTCAACAGGTGAGAGGAGTGAAGACAGAGTGGACAGAATAAACACATACTGAAGGGCCCAGGTTAACAGGATATAGTTTTTATGAGGGGGATGAGGGAGAGAGAGTGATCAAGGACAACTCTCAGAGTCTGTAGGAACTCTAGCAAGTTGGATAGGGAACAGGAACCTGCAAAGAAAATAGAGGAGAAGCCAGGGAGATGGGAGGAAAGTCAGGGGGTTGCGGAGGCCTGAGAGACCAGGTCATTCCAGAGGAGGGAAACGGTCTGCACCACTGCTGAGGTTTCTGGTAAGATGAGGATTAAAAATTGTCCTTGGGCTTTAGCAGCAAAGAGGTCACCTGATGATCACAGAGGCATTTTAAAGCCTGTGATGGGGGTGGAAGATGGAGTGGAGTGAATTGAGGAGTGAGTACGAGGGGGGCATATGGAGACTGCAAGGAGAGAGAACTTTCTGGAAAACTTTGGGTGTGAGGAGGTGGAGAGAGAGCTATAGCTGCAGGAAATGTGGAGTGGAAGGAAGATATTTTTAAGGCTGGGGAGACTTGAGCCTTTTTTAGTGATTGAGAGGAAAGGGTTGACTTCTTCAACATAGAAGAGAAATGGTTTAATTGATACCCTGAAAAGGCCAGGGAGGAAGTCCAGAATGCAGGAGGAGGGACTGACATTGGCAGAGAAGGACACTGCCTTGAATGTCACATCAGGGATATGCGTGTTGTTGTGGAAACCACACTCGAATTCACTGGGCCAGCTGCTATTTCTCCTTCCTTCACCCTCTACCGCAATATCGGTCAGACACCTTTTCTCTAGACCTCAATTCTCAGCAGCCCCGACTCCACTTGTGTGTGTCCAAGGTGGGAAGGAGAATGTCCCAGGACCTCACAGGCACCTTCTTGGTCATTGGGACTAACCTCCTTCCTGCCTCTGTTCACTCAGTGTCTGATCAGGCATGAGAGTCATGCCCAAGGTTCCCTATACACTCACCCCATCCAAGCATCCATTCTCACCTGACTTCCCAAGTTCACATCCTACCAACCCAAAGTCGACTCCCTCTCTCCTCCTCTCAGATGAACTGGACAAGCTGTAGCTGCAGGGTGTATGATGGTTACCTTTCCCCTGGTCTGCCTCATGCTCCTGTGTCTGGGTCCAGGATGAGTCAGCATTCTCTAGTGCTCTTGGCCAAATCCATTTTTCTTATAAATGAAGATACTGTCCCCATTTTCCTAGTTGACAGAGGGGCCTAATGAGTCCACTGGCCTCACCTGTGTGTGTTAAGTGGCTTGAGTGTCATTTAATCTAACTTCAAGATGTGTGACTAAATTCTAGATGTGCTAGTAAAATGCTGACCCTATTAAAAAAATCCAAGTATCACATTTAAACAAAATCCAGGAAGCAATGACTAGAAACACAAATTAACTGAGAGCTTTAATATGCTCCTATGTTTGTGCATAACTAGCTTTCTAAAGGCCTGAAGACAGAACCACAGACTTTTTTTTTTACATCTTTATTGGAATATAATTGCTTTACAATGGTGTGTTAGTTTCTGCTCCATAACAAAGCGAATCAGCCATACACGTACACGTGTTCCCATATCTCTTCCCTCTTGCGCCTCCCTCCCTCCCACCCTCCCTATCCCACCCCTCCAGGAGGTCACAAAGCACCGAGCTGATCTCCCTGTGCAGACTTTTTAAAAACAACAAGAAATTGCAAGTCAATAAACATCCTATTCCCATGCCCCCCTCTGCTCATCCAACCCGGTGATGACGAAACGCACACTGACATGAGCAATAAGAAAAATAACATTATCACAGGATCAATGTCTATTGCTGGCTTCATATATAAAGGACTTGGCTTCCTATTGATGTTTAATTTTTGTAAATGCCTCTGGAAATTTAAGTAGCAGTAGGAAAACATTATCCTGAGATAATGTTCAATTTCTCCCAACATAAGCTCTTAAACCCTGGATGTGTTCAGTTTTCAGTCTGGGACAAATTCTGGAGAACAAATTTCTTTGGAACAGACAGTGGTAGATTTATTTTAAATAGGCTGGCTTTGGTGCTCCGGGTCTAGGGGACAGGAGAGTAGAAGATGGTTGGAACAACAGAGGAACAGAAAGCCTGGCGGTCTGCTTGTTCCGTGGCTTGTTCTAAGGTACCCATCAGCAAAGTGGGAGACTCTTTCTCCTCCCTCCCTGTCCCACAGCTGATGCAGTGGCATGTGCCCAATTTGTGACTACTAGGGGATAAGTGAGGAGGCTCTGAAGGGTTCACCTGTCCATGTAGGATCCTGTGATGTCCTAGCATCCTGTTACCCCTTGCTGTACCTCAGCTGCTCTGGCATTGACTCAAATCCCTGGGGCTGTATACTGGGCACCTAGCTTGAATAACAAATCCACGCCTGCCAGCTCTACCCTAGGAAAAGCATTAGAATACTTTGAAGGGGAGGAATCATAGATATAAAAGCTGAAAGGGAGGTTCCTCAAGAGATCTAATCTAGGATTCCTCAGCCTTCAGGCAGGTAAGGTGTGAATGCCCCCATTCCTCGGAAGAAATTCTGAAGATCCAGCTAATTAGAATAGAGGGCAGGTAAGTGACTGTCATATACCCTTAGAGCAGTGTTTCTCAGACAGCTTGCACAGAATTGCCTGGTTCTTGTTAAAACACAGATCTCTGGACCCCACCCCCAGAGTCTCAGATTCTGTAAATCTGGGGTGGGGCCCAGGAATGTGCATTTCTAATGATTTTTTAGTTCCTGCTGATGCTCTTGGTCTTGGTCCGGAGGCCACTCTTTTTTTGTTTTTAAAATAAATTTATTTATTTATTTTTGGCTGCATTGGGTCTTTGTTGTTGGGTCTTTGTTGCTGCACACGTGGGCTTTCTCGTTGCAGTGAGCGGGGGCTATTCCTCGTTGCAGTGCACGGGCTTCTCATTGCAGTGGCTTCTCTTGCTGCAGAGCTTGGGCTCTAGGCATGCGGGCTTTAGTAGTTGTGGCTCGCGGGCTCTAGAGCTCAGGCTCCATAGCTGTGGCGCACGGGCTTAGTTGTTCCGCCGTATGTGGGATCTCCCCAGACCGGGGCTCAAACCCATGTCCCCTGCATTGGCAGGTGGATTCTCAACCCTTGCACCACCAGGGAAGTCCCCGGATGCCACGTTTTGAGAATCACTGGACTAAAGTCTCCTTTCTGTATTTCATGACCCAGAAGCTGGGCTGTCTTAAGCTAACACGTGAGTTGTTCTGTAACCTGTTGAGTCAGATAGGAGCATAAAATACCCATGTCCCCAAAGGAAGCTCATTCCTTCATCTGAGACTCTGCAGAGCCTTTGCCCGAGTAAGAGTAAGCTGTTTTCCTCACTGTGACTCTAAGGCCGGTTCCAACTACTCCAAAGCCACATGCGCTTGGAAAGACACAGGGATTCCTCAAGGTGTCCCAGCCTCTGACCTAGAATCTTTTAACTTGAGAAGAACTGTCACCTTCCTAGGAATCTGAAATAGAAAGGCAAATTTGTGAAGGCCTTTCTGACTCTGAACAGCTGGATTCGCACTCGGCCATGGTGATCACTCAGTGCCATGCAGACATGACAGTGATAAATGATGCTGGATTCCACTAAAAAACCATCAAAGCTGCAGGGTGGAGACCCCAGTCACTGAGCCCAGTGCCCTCTGGCCCTTCCGGTCAAGGTTTGAAAAGCTGACAGGCGGCAAGGAGGTAGGGTGAGAGAGAGGCATCATGTGGGTGTGGCAGCTTCGCAGTTGTAGGGGTGGGGTGATCAGCAGGAGAGGAGGGAAGGGTAGACAGCAACCAGAGGGTTTTCTTCAGTCCCAAGAATTGTAGACCCTTACCTGACCTCCCTTCTTCCCTGACAGAAGAATTTCATGAGAAAGTCCACTTGCCTCGGAGTACAGTCCCAACCCCACCCCCACCTGAGTCAAAGCAGTGAGAACATTCGGCTCTTTGCAGGGTTATGTGTTCTGAATTTTCTACTTGCATTATGTTTCATATAAAGGTTAGAAAACAAAAATGCTGGAATTTTCAAGTCCTTGTCCTGCTTCTCTCTGTCAATTTCTAGTGTGCTGCCTTTATAAGCATTTCCCCCTTTTGTTTTAATTGCTTCCATCTTTTTCCTTTTGTATTCTTTCTTGCTGATTCTTCTTCTTTGTTCCTCTTTGAGGAATTCAGATTTCTGCTTCTCCAGTCACCTTTCTTTCCAGTCTTTGACTTTTAAGAGCAGACTGTGTAGGTGGTTATGAAACACAAGGGCCAGTTCTGAGAGCCACTTCTCCCCCAGCAACTTGCATTTCAGGCAGAAGGAGCCCACGTCCACTTCTATTTTGCTTAATGTGTTACTGAAATGCAACATGTATACAGAAAAACGCACAAACCATATATTTCTCGCTGATGGATTTTTATAGACTGACCACACGGAGTGACCAGCACGCAGATCAAGAAACAGAACATGGCCGGCCCCAAAGCCCCTAGTGTCTCCCTTCAGTAATTTCCAGCCCTTCGGAATATCACTATCCTGATTTCTAACAGATTAACTTTGACTGTTTTTTAACTTTACATAAATGGAATCATTCAATGCATACTCTTTGATGCCTGGCTATTTTTCTCAATTTTGTGTTTGTGAAATCCACTGATGCTGTTACATGTAGTCTGTGCATTTTCCTTGTGCTCTCTCTCCTTTGCTCTCTCTGTGTAACGAACATATTACACTTGATTCATTTGACTATTGATGGACATTTGGGCTTTCCCAATTTGAAGCTGTTATGAATTTTGCAGCTATTCTCGTTATTTACATGCTTTTCTGTGAACATACATCCTTTTTCTGTTGGATTTATGAGTGGAATTGCTATTTTATAAATTAGCATTTATTCAGCTTTAGAAGGTACTACTATATAGTTTTCTAAAGTTACTTTACCAATTTATACCTATACCCCCACCAGAAAAGTCCAAGAGTTGTAGTTGCCCCACATTCCTGTCAACATCTGGTATCTTTACTTTTATTCATTGTGATAGGTGTGTGATGATAAGGGATTGTGGATTTAATTTGCATTTCTTCTATAGCTGATAAAGTTGGGCGCCTTTTAATATGTTTACTGGTCTTATCAATACCCTTTTTGGTGAAGTACCTGTTAAGTATTTTGTCCATTGTAAAAATTTAGATTATTTGCCTTTTCTTATCGCTTTGCAGGAGTTCTTTATTATTGTGGATATGAATTCTTTGACAGATACTCTAGAGCAAATGTCTTCTCCCAGGCGTTGGCTTGCCTTCAACTCTTCTTCAAACCCATTGTTTTACAACTGCCAAACTCACACTTAAACTCCAGCTCAGATGTCACCTAATTGGTGACTTAGCCTCCATCCCCTTTCTCCTGGAGTTGTTGCCTATCCCTTGTCCTCCCACAGCTTCGGTCTAACGCTCTCTCATAGTAATTGTCGAATTAGTTACAATGACCTCTCTTCAGAAAGACTGACCCAATGCCACTGAAACAAAAGACAGGGTTTTTAAGCACTGGCTGAGCTAGTAGAAAAGTACTGCAGGACTTTATGGGGAAGGTAGGTCAATGTGATTAGCCCGTCTCTGTCTGCTAATTGGTGTTTATCAAAATTAGGCTTCTACCCTCCCACAGAGACTGGGAGATGACTGTAATCATCTCTCTTGATGGTTATATTTCAAAGGGATGGCTCCACAGTCCTTGAGAAGACTCAAGATTCTTGGGTTGTAATTGGCTGGGAGAAGATTTACATCTCAAAAGGACAGAGAAAGAATTTGCAATCTTCTAAACTAAGGAATAAAAAAGTAAAGTAAGTCATGTTCTGAGAAAAGGGAGGTCAGGAGCCTATAGTTAGGAAGAAGCCCATCTGAAGTTTAGTCAAGCTGAGGGGAATGTTAAGGCCATCTTGGTCACCCTCACTCCAATTTAAATACCATAATTTAAATTTGGTTTTAACATTCTACCCCTCTGTTCTAAAGCCTTCCATGGCTCCATACCAAAGGAGCTGTAAACTCAGGTGTGCATGGAAGAGTCTCCATGCTCTTATCCCAACCTCCCCTGAGTCTTACTCCTGCCATACTGGAGATGGAGTCACCATGAGCATTCTGAAAATGGTCACAGGAAGTGAGGTTGAGGGAGATGAACTTCAAAGCATCACAGGATGTAAGTGGCTAACCCAGTGGTGATTTGAATCATGGGCCGGGTGAGGGTAGAGCAGGAGAAACAAGACCAGGTAATGTCCCAAGTCGTTGGACTACCAGCCAAGTGTGTTTCTGGGAAGACGGGCATTTTGTCTCAGGCAGTGCTCAGAGAGTGACCTGCTCAGACTTCTCAGCTGGGCCCCAGCTGCCCTTCAAGGGCTTTCTGGTAGTCATATCATTTCAGGGTTAGTTTAACAAAATTCAGAGATTTTTCCTTACGTGGAAACCATCTGTGCTCCATCAAGGTCAAGGTCATGGGCCAATGGGCCAATCATGTTTTGTGCCCATCCTCTGAAGGTCAGCGAGATGGATGTGGTCCCCTTAATGTCTCCTGAATGACAAGGACAACCTAAGATTTTCTACCTTCCTGCTCCACTGAACACACAGAACTCAATTGAAAGCCCACAACACATTTAAGTGTCTGAAATTAAATCTGAAGTCGAAGCAGCAGCATCTTATTACTTTTAATCAGTGCAGTGCATGAAAGCCCCTTTGGAGAAATCGTTATTTTACCTCTACATGCAGAAGGCAGAACTGCATCCTGCTTCCTCTGGTCCCTGGAAGATGACAAGGACTCTTCACTCTGCCTGTCCATCAGACTTCAGCTTCTGCTGTGTCCAGGGCTTGGGTCAGATTTGATCCTTAGAGCTGCTTCTTTTGAGTCCCACTTTGCATGGCTTTCAGCTGTACTTTTCTTAATATAGGGACAAGAGGCTGAGGGATTAGTAACTATAGTTACCATTTATTAAGCACTTTCTTTATCAGTGTTAGTAGCAGCAAACAATCAAAACTGGTTTGATCAGGGGGTAATTTATTAAAGGATATTGGGTTGTGCACAGAATCTCCAGCAAAGCTAAAGAACAGGGTTGGAAGCTGTACAGCCAGGAATAATGCTCAACATCTCACTGCAGAATTGGAGGTAGTAGGGACCCCACAACTGCCACCCCGGGCACAGCAGCACAGCTTGAACTGCTAATGCTGAACGCTGGAAGCCATGTCTAATTTTCCCTGCAACAGCCATGAAAGGTAAGTAGTATTATCTTCATTTTACAGATGAAGTCACAGAAGTTCAGAGATGTTAGGTAGCTTATTCCCAAAGTTAGCTACAAATTCTCAACTGTGAGTTCAGTGAGGATGGGGATTATGTTGATTTTGCTCACTGTTTAGTGTAAGCTCCAGTGCCAGTTCAGTAGGTACTAAATAAACTTATGGAATGAATACACGGGGGAAATGATGGAGAGATGCATGGTTATCGTGTTTGTTTTAGTCCCACTTTAACACGACCTGTCCTCTTCTACCTTCCTTTGGGACCATATCCCATGTTTCTGGCCAGAGGGTTTGGTAAATGACTCAGGGTCAGGCAGTCATAATATCCTCCTGGCCGTGGTGTTTGGTCCCAAAGTTTGAAGGATGTGAGTCTGAGCAGATGGCCCAGCACATGGAGCAAGACTGATTGTGATATGAAAGAACTGAGCCAACATACAGAGAGGAGCGAAGACAGGATTTCTGATTCAGTTTTCCTGCATATTACTAATATTGGCTGTTTTATAAATAAGCACTATCACTCCAGTCCAGAAAGGCAGATTGAAAATGGTGACTTCTCTCAAAAAAGGGGTTTTATTTTGGATGCCAACTCCAGTGCCCCATTAGATGGATACGTTTCAAGAAGTATTCTGGGTTAAAATGGATGTCTTCTCAATCCTTCTTCCTTTCTCTTTGGCAAGCCCCCATGTGTCTTAACTTACCTATAGTTGAATGGAGTCTCTTTTACAGGCAGTTTTTCCATCTCCAAGCCCATGCTCAGTGAATATCTCTGAGATATGTTTGTTGGGACAACTGTTAGGCAAAGGATGTTACGGGGGCAAGAGAAAAGCAAACTTCAAGGTGGACAGTGCAGGTTCTGGTGGCCATAGTATGTTTCAGGCTGAGCACCTTTGAGAGCCCTTCTACTGGAGGAGTCTGTTGTGTAGCGTGCTCATGTGGTCAGGTACAGAGCACTCCTTCAGGCTAGCTCTAGTAATGGGACTGTTGTGAAGTTGTCAGTGCACTCGTTGCATTGACATTGCATCGTCCAGACCTCTTGCAGGAGCACAGCTGCAGCATGGGGCTCTGTGGATCCTGGGGTGTAATTTAAGAATTAGATGTTTGCTCTATCCTAGTAGCTTTAGCCTCAGGCCATCTTGGCCCATCCTGTAGTACCAGGGCTCCTTCATTATCAGGGCTCAGTGATCCTTTTGTTTCTATTCCAGCTCCAGTGCTGACGGCATGACCCTCCCTCTCATTACTTCCATGGACCACTGGCTGGTCCACAGATTAGACATCCCCATTGGGTGTCGTAGCCTTGCTTATCTCTATACTTGATGGATAGAGCTGCTGGCCCTTCAGTCCTTCCCTATCCACCACTGCACCCAGCTCCCTACCCAACCCTCTCATCTCCAAAGCTCTGATGAATCAGTTTTCATTTCCCAGGCCGAGTATATTCCCACATTTGGCTAAAGACTTTCTACCTTCCCGGAATGCCCAGTCTCTGTACCTTTGTTGTCCTCCCAGGGCTCCTGGCCTTTCTTTCTTTCTGCATCATAAGGAAAGCAGCCTGCTTCTGCTCTGCCCCATTGCTGCTTGCCTTACTAATTTTGCTTTTCAAAATGAGGCTTAATTGTAACTTTTATTGACAGACTTACCTTATGCCATAGGAACCCCTCTTGAATCAATTAAAATCAATTAATCACACAGTGATTAACTTTAATTGTGGGATGTTTCCTACACTCAGCAAATAACCATTCACATATGCTTCAATTAATATTTTTACCCCCCTTTGTTGACAAATGAGCTATTGTACTTAAAATTAATTAAATGTTAGCGTGGTCCCAATTAACATTGCATTAGCCGAAAAAATGCCTTGATTGTCAATCCTGAGCAAAATGTGTGACAATCTACCACTTAACATAATGCAATGTATGTTAGTTAGACACACGGAGGCCTAACCTTTTTCCAAATATAGTGAATGATCTGGTCAAAACATGAGGCCACATTTAAAGCCATTGAAAATCTTGGGATT
This sequence comes from Aethalodelphis obliquidens, assembly GCF_003676395.1. Classification (NCBI taxonomy): domain Eukaryota; kingdom Metazoa; phylum Chordata; class Mammalia; order Artiodactyla; family Delphinidae; genus Aethalodelphis; species Aethalodelphis obliquidens. Next base: position 6,414,600 of record NW_020838006.1, read on the forward strand.
TTTTTTACTCTGACTTGAGATAAACAGGGAAAATAAAACTGTGTCCACCTAGAAATAGTTGCCTATCTTTTTCTGTCTGTGTTTTGCTAAACCAAGATTTAATGTCTCTAGATGATCAGTACTTTATATATAGGGCCTTTTTATTTTACTCAATATTTTGTATTATTTTTGTCTCTTTTATTTCTAAAGTGTCTCATTCCTCTCTATCTTAAATGTTTCTTTACCGAAACACTCTTTATTGTGCCATAAATTCCAAACTGCATTTTTCATTTTTCACTCAACCTTCTGTTTTTGAGACTCCTCTAAGTAGGTTATGTGGGTCTATTTTATATGCAAACATTGTTTATCCATGCCCACATTGATAAGCATTCAAATTGTTTCCAACTCTTTGCTTTTATAAGCAGCGTTGGGATGAGTATCTTTGTGTTTCTGAATTTGGGTATGTTGGGGTCCAGAGCAGACCACCCCAAAATGTACCTTAATGACATATTGATTATTTTGAATTAAAGTTACTTAAGAAACAGCAGGGCTTCCCTGGTGGCACAGTGGTTGAGAGTCCGCCTGCCAATGCAGGGGGCATGGGTTCGTGCCCCAGTCCAGAAGATCCCACATGCCGCGGAGCGGCTGGGCCTATGAGCCACGGCCGCTGAGCCTGCGTGTCCGGAGCCTGTGCTCCGCGACGGGAGAGGCCACAACAGTGAGAGGCCCGCGTACCACAAAAAAAAAAGAAAAAAAAAAAAAAAAAGAAACAGCAAATACAAGAAGAACACTCTGACCCTCCTTTCTGTCTCCCTGGAAGCAGGAAATAAATCTCTCATGTGAAAGGTTCATTCCCTGCATCTGGAGGTAGAAGGGCACCCTTATTGCCCAAGACAGAAATCAGGGCTGAGAAGCCTATAGAAACAAACCTTGTTACTTCTTTAATTTACTTCCCCAAGCCCAACTCTGTTTGGATTCTTCACTAATTGGCCACCCCAAACCTAAGCTTCTTTGTGCTGTGAATTCCTCACAAATTTATTGTTTCTTTGCTTAAAAAGTATAAAAGCTGCTTGCTTTGGCCACCTCTCAGGTCTCATTTCTATGGGACCTCCATGCACATGAATTAGAATTTGTTTCTTTTTCTCCTGTTAATCTGTCTTGTGTCATTTTATTGTTAAACCAGCCACATGGAACTCAAGAGGGGTAGAGAGGGAAAATACTCCCTCCCCAACAGGTACCTGTCTGAGATGTATTCCTAGGGAAGCAACAATCATTGGGTCATAGGGCGAGTGCAGACTGCACTCTGGATTTGATCACATTTTGCGCAGGAGGAAATGGAGATCTGGAGAGGTTAAGCAAATTTTCAAGGTCAGGTCTGTGACTAGGCTTGATTTCAGATCTTCTGACTCTTAGTGAATCTTCTGCGTCTTAGTGGATCTTCTGAATCTTAGTGAAATATTTGTTTCACAATATGCTACCATCTCAATTGCCCTGAATTCCCTGGAATTTTCAAAGCAAAATTTCTCTAATATGATAGTTTCATTGTGTTATAGTTTGGAATATATTATTAGGGTCAACATTCTATATACAAATTATGGCTGACACAGAGACGTATGCAACTATTATCAGGCAATGGCATTGGGAATTTAGGTCTAAACTGTTCTCTTCAAAAACTGCTTTTAGGGAATTCCCTGGTGGTCCAGTGGTTAGGACTCTGCGCTTTCACTGCAGAGGGTGCGGGTTCAATCTCTGGTCAGGGAACTAAGGTCCCCACAAGCCATGCAGAGCTGCCAAAAAAAAAAAAAAAAAGAAAAGAAAAAAATAACAAATTTAAAAAAACCCTGCTTTCGCTATTGGGCAAAGGCCTATAAAACCAGTCAAATATTTTAGAATAGGTGATAGAGATATAATAATTATCCATGTGAGATTTCAAAGTTCTTCTCACACTAGGGGGCAAAACACTGCTTCCACGATAAACACACACACACAAACGTAAATCCCACATTTATCTTTACAAGTAAGCTTGCCCTGAAGGGTGTACATATGTATGTCTCTGAGAGATATAAAGTGATATAAATCTAAGCTTTTAAGTTGCCTTTGGAGCTTTATAGTTCCTTTGTGTGTTTGGAGTAGGTTTGACTGCTCAGATGCCATCCCTAGATATATTATTTGCCTCCCTGTTTCCTCTGCCTCCGTTCACATTAATTTCTTAAGGGTTAATTGAGCAACTGCTGAATCCAAGAACAATATACATTCCTTGTCCTTATAACACAAGGCAGAGGGAAATAAGTAACAATTCTGAGTGCTGAGCCAAGGCTTGTGGGTGACCCGAGGAAGGAGCCATTGAATCAGTCAGTGAGTGGTGAGCAGGAAGGTGAGATCTGAGCTGGACTTGAACAGATGTGTAGGAGGTGGTCAGGTGGAGGAGGAAGGCAGGATCCTAAGTGCAGGAGAGAGCAGAGTGCTTCACCTGCCTCCTGTACTCATGCCCCTGCCCCCTGCTCTTCCTGCCCCTACAGTAGCCATGTTCAGAAATAATCCAGCATCCCTGAGGGAAGAGGAACAAATGTTCTACATTGCACCATGCTAAGCATCCCCCTCCAGTCCTTGTGCCTGTGAAATGCATTTCACGCCTCATCTGTTCCTTAAATGAGATGTGAAAGCAGTTTACACCTCGTTTACATTTGTGCTGTTTTACCAAACAGCATCGATACAGCTCCATCCAAAGTAATGAAATGAGGTCAGGCACCCTTTCTCTCCTTGGATTGAATCCACCCAACTCTTCATATCCTCCCAGGCATCTACTAAGTGTTGGGAGAGAAAGTGCAAGGCTTGGTGGAGAGGTGTAGGGAGCAACAGCAACAGGTATTCAGATCCTTTTTGAGGGAAATGGCCTTCCTTTCAAGCCAATAGTACTTTACTGAGTATAATTTGCTTAAGTGAAATGCAGAAATCATAGGTGTATACTTTGAAGAATTTTACTTTTGCATATACCTGTGTAACCAACAGCCAGATGAAGATAGAGAATGTTTCTCTCACTCCTGAACATTTTCTCATGCCCCATTCCAGTCAAAAGCCTCCTCCTCAAAGATAACTGCTATTCTGACGTTAATTGCCACCATGGATATACTGTAATTATTCTACAGCTTAATATACTTGAAAGCATATAGCGTGTACTGACTTCTGCTCAGATAATGTCTGTGAGATTCATGTGTGTTGTTGTAGTGGTAACCCATTTCTTTAAGTTGTTGGATAGTGTTCCACTGTATGACTAAGACGCAGTTTAGCCACCATCTTGGGTTGTGGTGGTGTGCGCAGCACTTCTCCACACAGGCACCAAGGTGTGTCCCTGCAGCAGTTCTGCACCGGAAAAGCGAATCCGACCTGTCAGGTGCAAGGCCTCTGCACACAGCCCCCTACAGGCAAGTGAAACTAGACTAAGCACAAAAGAAGAAAAACAATGCACCGAAGCTCCCGGGGTGGCTAGGCCAACCACTGAGGCAGAGCTGTGGAGCTCCAATTCCAAGTTGGCCACCATCCAAGGGCCAGAAACTTGATTCCTTTCTGACTTGCCCATACTCCAGCTATGGGGCTGAGAGGGTATTGGTGCTCCGGCTGGGTGTCAGGCCTGAGCCTCTGAGACGGGAGCGCCAGTACAAGACATTGGACCACCAGAGACTTCCGGGCCTCACGTAATATTAATCACCGAGCGCTCTCCCGGAGATCTCCATCTCGATGCTAAGACCAAGCTGCACTCAACGACCAGCAAGCTCCAGTGCTGGACACCCCATGCCAAGCAACTAGCAAGATAGGAACACAACCCCACCCATTAGCAGAGAGGCTGCCTAAAATCATAATAAGGTCACAGACACCCCAAAACACCACCGGACGTAGTCCTGCCCACCAGAAAGACAAGATCCAGCCTCATCCACCAGAAAACAGGCACGAGTCTCCTCCACCAGGAAGCCTACACAACCCACTGAACCAACCTTACCCACTGGGGGCAGACATCAAAAAAAACCAGGAACTACGAACCTGCAGCCTGTGAAAAGCAGACCCCAGACACAGTAAGTTACGCAAAATGAGAAGACAGAGAAATACTCAGCAGATGGAGGAGCAAGGTAAAAACCCACCAGACTAAACAAATGAAGAGGAAATAGGCAGTCTACCTGAAAAAGAACTCAGAGTAATGATAGTAAAGATGATCCAAAATCTTGGAAATAGAATGGAGAAAATACAAGAAATGTTTAACAAGGACCTAGAAGACCTAAGAGCAAACGAACAATGATGAACAACACAATAAATGAGATTAAAAATTCTCTAGAAGGAATAAATAGCAAAATAACTGAGGCAGAAGAATGGATAAGTGACCTGGAAGATAAAATAGTGCACAGCAGAATAAAGAAAAAAGAATGAAAAGAATTGAGGACAGTCTCACAGACCTCTGGGACATTATTAAATGCACCAACATTTGAATTACAGGGGTCCCAGAAGAAGAAGAGAAAAAGAAAGGGACTGAGAAAATATTTGAGGAGATTATAGTTGAAAACTTCCCTAATATGGGAAAGGAAGTAGTCAGTCAAGTCCAGGAAGCGCAGAGAGTCCCATACAGGATAAACCCAAGGAGAAACACGCCAAGACACATATTAATCAAACTATCAAAAATTAAATACAAAGAAAAAATATTAAAAGCAGCAAGAGAAAAATAACATACAAGGGAATCTGCATAGGTTAACACGTGATCTTTCAGCAGAAACACTACAAGCCAAAAGGGAGTGACAGAACATATTTAAAGTGATGAAAGGGAAAAACCTACAACCAGGATTACTCTACCCAGCAAGGATCTCATTCAGATTTGACGGAGAAATTAAAAACCTTTAGAGACAAGCAAAAGCTAGAATTCAACACCACCAAGCCAGCTTTACAAGACATGCTAAAGGAACTTCACTAGGCAAGAAACACAAGAGAAGGAAAAGACCTACAATAAAAAACCCAAAACAATTAAGAAAATGGTAATAGGTACATACATATCGATAATTACCTTAAATGTAAATGAATTACATACTCCAACCAAAAGACATAGACTGGCTGAATGGATACAAAAACAAGACCCGTATGTATTCTGTCTACAAGAGACCCACTTCAGACCTAGGGACACATACAGACTGAAAGTGAGGGGATGGAAAAAGATATCCCATGCAAATGGAAATCAAAAGAAAGCTGGAGTAGCAATTCTCATGTCAGTCAAAATAGACTTTAAAATGAAGACTATTACAAGAGACAAAGAAGGACACTACATAATGATCAAGGGATCAATCCAAGAAGAAGATATAACAATTGTACATATTTATGCACCCAACATAGCAGCACCTCAATACATAAGGCAAATACTAACAGCCATAAAAGGGGAAATCGACAGTAACACAATCATAGTAGGGGACTTTAACACCCCACTTTCACCAATGGACAGATCATCAAAAATGAAAATAAATAAGGAAACACAAGCTTTAAATGACATATTAAACAAGATGGACTTAATTGATATTTATAGGACATTCCGTCCAAAAACAATAGAATACACTTTCTTCTGAAGTGCTCATGGAACATTCTCCAGGATAGATCATATCTTGGCTCACAAATCAAGCCTTAGTAAACTTAAGAAAATTGAAATCTTATCAAGTATCTTTTCTAACCACAATGCTATTAGACTAGATATTAGGAAATTACAGGAAAAAATTACAGGAAAAAGTCTGTAAAAAAATACAGACACATGGAGGCTAAACAATACACTACTGAATAACCAAGAGATCACTGAAGAAATCAAAGAGGAAATCAGAAAATACCTAGAAACAAATGACAGTGAAAACACGATGATTCAAAACCTGTGGGATGGGACTTCCCTGGTGGCGCAGTGGTTAAGAATCTGCCTGCCAATGCAGGGGACACGGGTTTGAGCCCTGGTCCAGGAAGATCCCACATGCCGCAGAGCAACTAAGCCCGTGTGCCACAACTGCTGAGCCTGCGCTCTAGAGCCCGCGAGCCACAACTACTGAAGCCCGCACGCCTAGACCCTGTGCTCCACAACAAGAGAGGCCACTGCAATGAGAAGCCCACGCACCGCAACAAAGAGTGGGTCCTGCTCTCTGCAACTAGAGAAAGCCCACGCACAGCAACTAAGACCCAATGCAGCCAATAAATAAATAAATTTATAAAAAAAGAAAAAGAAAAACCTGTGGGATGCAGCAAAAGCAGTTCTAAGAGGGAAGTTTATAGCAATACAATACTACCTGAAGAAGCAAGAAACATCTCAGATAAATAACCTGTTCTTACACCTAAAGGAACTCGAGAAAGAAGAACAAAGAAAACCCAAAGTTAGCAGAAGGAAAGAAATCATAAAGATCAGATCAGAAATAAATGAAAAAGAAAAGAAGGAAACAATAGCAAAGATCAATAAAATCAAAAGCTGGTTCTTTGAGAAGATAAACAAAATTGATAAACCATTAGGCAGACTCATCAAGAAAAAAAGGGAAAAGGCTCGAATCAACAGAATTAGAAATGAAAAAGGAGAAGTAAAACTGACACTGCAGAAATACAAAGGATCATGAGAGATTAATACAGGCAACCATATGCCAGTAAAATGGACAACCTGGAAGAAATGGAGAGATTCTCAGAAAAGCACAACCTTCTGAGACTGAACCAGGAAGAAATAGAAAATATAAGCAGACCAAACACAAGCACTGAAATTGAAACTGTGATTAAAAATCTTCCAACAAACAAAAGCCCAGGACCAGATGGCTTCACAGGCGAATTCTATCAAACATTTAGAGAAGAGCTAACACCTAATCTTCTCAAACTCTTCTAAAATATAGCAGAGGGAGGAACACTCCCAAACTCATTCTACGAGGCTACCATCACCCTGATACCAAAACCAGACAAAGATGTCACAAAGAAAGAAAACTACAGGCCAATATCACTGATGAACATAGATGCAAAAATTCTCAACAAAATACTAGCAAACAGAATCCAACAGCACATTAAAAGGATCATATATCATGATCAAGTGGGGTTTATCCCAGGAATGGAAGGATTGTTCAATATACCCAAATCAATCAATGTGATAAACCATATTAACAATATCACTGATGAACATAGATGCAAAAATCCTCAACAAAATACTAGCAAACAGAATCCAACAGCACATTAAAAGGATCATATAAAAGGATCACATTAAAAGGATCATAACTGAAGGATAAAAACCATATGATAGTCTCAATACATGCAGGAAAAGCTTTCAACAAAGTTCAACACCCATTTATGGTAAAAATGCTCCAGAAAGTAGAGGGAACTTACCTTAACGTAATGAAGGCTATATATGACACACCCACAGCCAACATCATCCTCAATGGTGAAAAACTGAAACCATTTCCACTAAGATCAGGAACAAGACAAGGTTGCCCACTCTCACCACAATGATTCAACATAGTTTTGGAAGTTTTAGCCACAGCAATCAGAGAAGAAAAAGAAATAAAAGGGATGCAAATCGGAAAAGAAGTAGTAAAAAAGTCACTGTTTGCAGATGACATGATGCTATATATAGATAATCCTAAAAATGCCACCAGAAAACTGCTAGGACTAATCAATGAACTTGGTAAAGTAGCAGGATATACAATTAATGTACAGAAATCTGTTGCATTCCTATACACTAATGAAGAAAAATCTGAAAGAGAAATTAAGGAAACACTCCCATTTAACATTGCAACAAAAAGAATAAAATACCTAGGAATAAACTTACCTAAGGAGACAAAAGACACATATGCAGAAAACTATAAGACACTGATGAAAGAAATCTAAGGTGACACAAACAGATGGAGAGATGTACCATGTTCTTGGATTCGAAGAATCAATATTGTGAAAATGACTATACTACCCAAAGCAATCTACAGATTCAGTGCAATCCCTATCAAATTACCAGTGACTATTTTTACAGAAATAGAACAAAAAATCTTAAAATTTTTATGGAGACACAAAAGACCCCGAATAGCCAAAGCAGTCTTGAGGGGAAAAAATGGAGCTGGAGGAATGAGACTCCCTGACTTCAGACTATACTACAAAGTTACAGTAATCAAGACAGTATGTTACTAGCACAAAAACAAAAATGTAAATCAATGGAACAGGATAGAAAGACCAGATATAAACCCACACACATATGTTCACCTTGTCTTTGATAAAAGAGGCAAGAATATACAATGGAGAAAAGACAGCCTCTTCAGTAAGTGGTGGTAGGAAAGCTGGACAGATACATGTAAAAGAATGAAATTAGAACACTCCCTAACAGCATACACAAAAAGAAACTCAAAATGATTAAAGACCTAAATGTAAGGCCAGACTCTATAAAACTCTTAGAGGAAAACATAGGCAGAACACTCTATGACATAAATCACAGCAAGATCCTTTTTGACCCACCTCCTTGAGAAATGGAAATAAAAACAAATATCAACAAATGGGACCCAATGAAACTTAAAAGCTTTTGCACAGCAAAGGAAACCATAAACAGGATGAAAAGACAACCTTCAGAATGGGAGAAAATATTTGCAAATGAAGCAGCTGACAAAGGATTAATCTCCAGAATATGCAAGCAGCTCATGCAGCTCAATATCAAAAAACCAAACAACCCAATCCAAAAATTGGAAGAAGACCTAAATAGACATTTCTCCAAAGAAGATATGCAGATTGCCAACAAACACATGAAAGGATGCTCAACATCACTAATCATTAGAGAAATGCAAATCAAAACTACAATGAGATATCATCTCACACCGGTCAGAATGGCCATCATCAAAATATCTGCAAACAATAAATGCTCGAGAGGGTGTGGAGAAAAGGGAACCCTCTTGCACTGTTGGTGGGAATGTAAATTGATACAGCCACTATGGAGAACAGTATCGAAGTTCCTTAAAAAACTAAAAATAGATCTATCATATGGCCCAGCAATCCCGCTACTGGGCATATACCCTGAGATAACCATAATTCATAAAGAGTCATGTACCACAATGTTCACTGCAGCTCTTTTTACACTAGCCAGGACATGGAAGCAACCTAAGTGTCCATCGACAGATGAATGGATAAAGAAGATGTTGCACATATAAACAATGGAATATTACTCAGCCATAAAAAGGAATGACACAGTTATTTGTAGTGAGGTGGATGGACCTAGAGTCTGTCATACAGAGTGAAGTAAATCAGAAAGAGAAAAACAAATACCGTATGCTAACACATATATATATGGAATCTAAGAAAAAAAAAAAGGTCATGAAGAACCTAGGGGCAAGATGGGAATAAAGACACAGACCTACTAGAGAATGGACTTGAGGATATGGGGAGGGGGAAGGGTAAGCTGGGACAAAGTGAGAGAGTGGCGTGGACATATATACACTACCAAACATAATATAGATAGCTAGTGGGAAGCAGCCACATAGCACAAGGAGATCAACTCCGTGCTTTGTGACCACCTAGAAGGGTGGGATAGGGAGGGTGGGAGGGAAATGCAAGAGTGAAGGGATATGGGGATATAGGTATACGTATAGCTGATTCACTTTGTTATACAACAGAAACTAACACAACATTGTAAAGCAATTATGGCCCAATAACGATGTTTAAAAAAAAAGCCCCAGTTTAATCATTTTCCTGTTGGTGGGCATTTGGAGGGTGTTTTTTTTTTTTTTTCTATAAATTAAACTGCTATGAATATTGTTACACAAGATTTTATGGATATATACACTCATTTTTCTCAGGACACAGCTGTGAGTGGAATTTCTGTGTTCTAGTGTAGATGTATTTTAACTTTATTAGAAAATGACAAACATTTCTTTGAGGTGATTGAACCATTTTACACTCCCACTGGTAGTATAATGGAAATTCTGGTTGCTTTGGTTGATTCAAGATAATGAAGTAGTGTTGGCAATCACTGTAAAGTAGCACAAATTCATTTAAGGAACATGAGGTAAAAGACAAGACTAAATATTTTGGAAGAGAGCCAGAATATGAAAGGAGTTCCTATGCATGAATCTTTATTGCCCAAATAATATATCTTGAATGTCCTGATTTTGCCTAAACTCGCTGTATTTAAAAATGCACACCACGTTTTGTCTCCTTCAGACTACCTGCCTGAGGATGTAAGAACAATGCACTGGGTGTCATATAACAATAATGTAAAGGAGGCCATTTGCCTACCTTCACCAAATTAGACTGATAGTTTGTAATTTTTGCCAAACTGACAAAGAAATATTTATCTCTTACTTCTGTCTTTAATTTTGTGCTTTGATAGTTAATGAAGCAAAGCATTTTGTTTGTCTATGGATATGTGTATTTTTTTCTTAGTGAATTGACTCTTCATGTTCTTTGCTCATATTCTCTGGTGTTTGTCTTTTTCTTGTTGACGTTTAGATGGCTTTATACTGACAACTGGTTGTCATATATGTTGCAAATATTTCTCTTTTTCTGTTGTTTACCTTTTTAAATAAAAACTACTTTTACTATTTTTAAAAATCCTACTTGCTCTTTATTAAACATCTGAGCAATAGAGAAAAGATTACAGAAAGCTTGAAATTCTTCCAAATCCCACTTTACAGAGATAAAACAAAAAATAAAACGAAGAAATAATCAATAAAATTCTGGTGAATATCACTTCAGGCATCTCTCTACCCATATATGGAGAAAACTAGGTATGAAGGTAGTTGTTTAGAAGAATCGCTTTAAAAATACAAGTTCTATTTGTATAGCTGTACTTAAAAATGTCTTTATTGCAAAATATATTAATCCTAAAAGAGTCTTATTGTTTAAAACTTCATGAGTTTGGAACAATATTTGAACCACATAATTTAACTTTGGACTGTATCTTTGGAAATCTTTGCTATCAATTGTGAAAAAAATTAGCAAACATATTTTTTTCAATTCCTCAGCACTTCTGGTTTTATTGGTTACCTCAGTATTTTGATGTTGTCAAGTTTTATAACATTATAACCTTTACTCTCACTGTAATTCCCACAGTTGTCAATTTTTCTTCTATTTTTAAACACATCATCAGCATTTCTTTTACCTTGGACTTGCATTCATATTTTCTTTATTTTGGTTTATTGCTTTTTATATTCATTTTATCAGTCTAATAATTTTCTTCAAGAAGGGTTTGCAGGTGTTAGATTTCCTGAGTTCTTGTATATTTCAGAATATTTCTCATTTGCATTTGCACTGGAAGGTTTACTTGGCTAGGGATACAATTATTGAGTTTGCCTTCTTTCACTCAGAACTTTAGGGATATTGCACTAATGTCTACTGGTATTAAATGTTGGATAAAGCAGAGATCAAGAGGAACCTCATCAACTCCCTCCAACACACACATTTACACACTCTGTAAGTCTGTGTATGACTTCCTGCCTAGGTGCCCATATAATTTTTTTCTTTTTAAATATATATCTTTCGGTGGTTACTCTAGAGATTACAGTATACACCTTTGACTTATCAAATTTTGATGTTACTTGGAACTTTTATCCTCTTCTTGGACAATGTTAAAAAAATGTAACTCTGTTTAACCTCCTATCAACTTATATGCAATGGTTGTATATTTTAATTCTCTATACATTTTAAACCATGTAAAACACAATAGTAATAATAGTAATTATTATTATTGTTATTTTGTACAGAAAGTATTCATTTAGCTTGATATAGTTTTTTTTTTTCCTCTTCATTCCTTTCTGCATCTCTAAGAAAACATAATATGGGATCATTTTCTCTCTGCCTGAAGAACATCCATTGTTATTTCCTTAAGTGTGGTCTGGATGTGCTGCTTATGAATCCTTTTGGTTTTTATTTGTCTTATTTCACCTTCATTCTCCAAGTGTATTTTCCTGAATATTGGATTCTAGATTGGTGCTTTTGTGCTTTCAGCACTGCGAAGGTCTGGGTTCATTGTCTTCTGTTTGATTCCATTGTTTCTAGTGAGAAGTGTGATAGTTACTCATTGTAATGAGGTGTCTGACCCCGTTTTTGGATGTTTAGCTGCTGACAGCTTTTAAGCTTCCCCCTTCCTCTTCCCTTTCTGCCCCACATCTGGACTAGCTGAATAAAAAAGCCCTGGTATGCCCTCCTTTGCTACTGGTAGGAAAATCAAACCACATGAGTCCCTGCCTGCATGAGGGAACCCTCTCCCTGGTTCTACTTCCTAATCACGAGGAAAACCCGGGCCAGTCTCCTTTGCTTGCTCTCTGTATCTTGCTCTCCCCAGAGATACAAGTATGTAAATAGTAAACCTTTCCACAGCCGCTTGGTGTGTGTGGCATCTTCAGTCTCGATGTTTGAACCAAACTTTGGGTGGGAGTCTTATTGCCTCTGCAGGGAACCATGACACTTGTAAAAAGTCTCTTTTGTTTAGCTTTCATTAACTTCATCATGAGGTATTTAATTGTTCTTATTTTATTTTTTTAATTACTCTGCTTAGTCCTTCTTGAACCTGTAGCTTGATGGGTTTTTTGTGTTTTCCTTTTTTTTTTTTTTAACTAGTTTTAAAAAATTCTCAGCCATGATACTTCTGTCCAATTCTCTGTAACCTTTCTTTCTGGGACTCCAAGTATGTCAATCTCCCCATGTACATCAGTCTTTCTCATTTTTTTCCTGACCCTTTTTTCTGTCATTTTCATCCTTTTCTCTCCCATGTTTCACTTTAGATATTTTCTTCTGACCTTGCTTCCAGTTCAATAATTCTTTTTCACCAGTGTCTAAACGTATACATTAAGTTCTTGATTTAGCTAATTGTATTTTCCAGTTTAAGAATTTTGATTTTCAGTAATAGTTCATGTATAAACTAAATATGTTCTTGTAAAACAAAAATGCCAACTTGTAGTTTGCACTGTTTCACTGTTTCAAATTTTAAACACAAATAAATATCCTAAGTGGTAACACAGAATGACAGAGTTGAAGTAACTCACATAGACAAAAATAAGAATTTTTATTTAGTTTTATTTTATAATTCCTACTTCTCTTCCAAATCCTCAATCTTGTGTTTTTCTCTCCGAATGTGTTAGGATGGTTATTTTAAAGTTTGTGTTTGGGAACTCCATTATTGTAAACTCCTGTAGGCTGTTTCAGTTTCTTATTATTTCTCTTAATTTCGTTTAGCTTTTCTTGCCTCTTCATTTCTGTTTGCTTTCAATGCTTGCACTTCCACTAGGAGAATTGGCCTGAATTACCTAGTCTGCTATTATCAGAAGTGGAAGACTGAATCTCTGATTTATCTTCATCCCTTATGTTCAGTAACTTCATCAGGATAGAAGTTGTTAATGAATAGTTCACCATCAAGTATATAAAAAGTGTATATATATATATATATATATATTTGGTTCCTTTCTTTTTTCTCAGAATATCAATTACGTACATGTTGATTCTTCTTTGTTTTTTATTTTATCATCCCCTTAATAATTCTTTAAATACTGTTCTTTTTCTTACTGTTTGAGTGATTACCTGAGCTTTATCAAGCCAGGGACCTGGCTGTGGTTTTTATTTTATTTAATGGTATTTTAAAAGTTTATTTATTTTATTTATTTATTTTTGGCTGTGTTGGGTCTTTGTTGCTGTGCGTGGGCTTCCTCTAGTTGCGGTGAGTGGGGTCTACTCTTCCTTGCGGTGCGCAGGCTTCTCATTGCAGTGGATTTTCTTGTTGCACAGCACAGGATCTAGGTGCATGGGCTTCAGGACTTGTGGCTCATGGGCTCAGTAGTTGTGGCATGCAGGCTCTAGAGCACAGGCTCAGTAGTTGTGGCACACAGGCTTAGTTGCTCCACGGCATGTGGGATCTTCCTGGACACAGGGCTCAAACCTGTGTCCCCTGCATTGGCAGGCAGATTCTTAACCACTGCGCCACCAGGGAAGTGGCTGTGTTTTTAATTATACATATTCAATAGTTTTCTGCTTCAAATAAGACTTTAATCTCTGTAATGTTTTCATTTTCTTCTTGCATTTCTACCTTCACTTTATCAGCTCACTTTATTGCTCCTTTTTAAAATCTCTTGAAGATTTCAAAACTTTGGTTCTCTTTTTGATGTTCTTTTTGAAAAGGAAGTTTCATGGGATTCTTTGAGACTCTGAAGAATCATTTGCAGGAGCTCTTCTTCTCTTTCCTTATGTGTGCTTTTTATCTTGTGGGTTTTTTTGTCACTTTTTTCTTTTTAATTGTGTGTCTGGTCTGCTTTCATTTATGGCTCATTTTTACATGGGGTCAAATAGTTACTATATTGGGAGAGACTGGGGTGAGGGTTGAACCAAAGGCGTCTGTGGCTTAGAACCAGGATTTGTGGCTTTAAACATGCTCTAATTTAGTCTGCCTTCTACCTTAACCTTTGCTTAATTCTCCCCTTGGTTGTTGAATGTCAGTGGTCAGTGTGGCCCAGAGCACATCCCTTTAATTAACTGACTTGCTGGGTTATCATCTGGCATTTGTTCTTCCTACTTGCCTTCTCTTTGCTTTACCCCTAAAGCCCCATTTGGTTAGCAGTCTCACAGTTGTCAGACCTGAAAAAAGCGAACTGGTGTGCTGTTTAGCCAGAGTTTAGGCAGGAGCACCATCCACATCTAAAGGCAGAGGTTTGTTTCCTGGGCTGGTGATGAGTTGCAAGTGATGGACGCTCCATTAGACAGGCCTCATCCAGTGTCTCAGGATAGGTTTATGTTAGAGATCTGCATGTCACAGCAGCTGCTGCTGTGGGGCAAGGACCCTTGAGAAACTTCTTCTCTTCAGGCCCAACGCAGATCCTTAGCTGACCATCAAAGATGGCTCAAAGTTCCTAGCAGATGATTTGGCAATTACCTATCAGTCTTACCAAATGAAGTCTCACATGTGTACCAAGACCATTGTGGAGAAACATCTTTCCTCACAGAGTGATGTGGAGAAGTGTATGTGGGGGGGTGATGAGAACACTGGCTGGGAATTAGGACACATGTGTCCTACTCCTACCCCTTACACTAAATGGTTAACTCCACTGGGAATAAGCAGTTAACCTCTTTAGGCGTTAATCTCTTCACTATTGATATGCAAGGCTTGCTGATCTTTTCAAGCAGGGATAGTCTGTAGAAAGGTCTACACATTTCTGCTTCCAACTGAAAATGGAGATTAGCTTTCCTTCTGATTGCTTGTGTGCTCAAAACAGAAGAAAGACACCTATGTAAAGCATTTCCTCTGACTTCTGCAATTCCCTTAAGGGGATGCCAGAAACTTTAAGCTTCTCTTAAGTTCCTTTGAGGTCTCCCAGCCAAAGGACTATCACCATGTGTCCTCCATCCTGTCCACACTTTCAGCAGGTGTGTGTAGGTGGAGCTCAAATTTAAAAATAACTCAAGTGAACTCACACATCTTTTTTTGAAACTTGCTGTTCAGTAGAAGCTCTTAAGTTCTCAGCATTTTTCTTAGTGGTTAAACAGAACTAGAAACAAAGACAGTAGCCACTAATGACCACATTGTGCCTCCAACTCTCATGGCTAAACCAACCTCCTCAACAGACATAGCAGCAATGTGGTAAGAATTTTTAAAAATTTTTATTGGAGTATAATTGGTTTACAATGGTGTGTTAGTTTCTGCTGTATAACAAAGTGAATCAGCTATACATTTACATATATTCCCACATCCCTTCCTTCTTGCATCTCCCTCCCACCCTCCCTTTCCCACCCCTCTAGGTGCTCACAAAGCACCCAGCAGATCAAACTGTGCTTTGCAGCTGCTTCCCACTAGCTATCTATTTTACATTTGGTAGTGTATATGTGTAAGTGCTACACTTTCACTTTGTCCAACCTTCCCCTTCCCCTTCCCCATGTCCTCAAGTCCATTCTCTACATCTGCATCTTTATTCCTGTCCTGCCCCTAGGTTCTTCAGAACAATTTTTCTCTTTTTAGATTACATATATATGTGTTAGCATACGGTATTCGTTTTTCTCTTTCTGACTTACTTCACTCTGTGTGACAGTCTCTAGTACCATCCACCTCACTACAAATAACTCAGTTTCGTTTCTTTTTATAGCTGAGTAATATTCCATTGTATATATGTGCCACATCTTCTTTAACCATTCATCTGTCAGTGGATACATAGGTTGCTTCCGTATCCTGGCTATTGTAAATAGGGCTGCAATGAACATTGTGGTACATGACTCTTTTTGGTTTTTTGGGTTTTTTAAAAAAAATCTTTATTGGAGTATAATTGCTTTACAATGGTATGTTAGTTTCTGCTTGATAACAAGCTGAATCAGCTACACATATACATATATCCCCATATCTCCTCCCTCGTGCATCTCCCTCCCATCCTCCCTATCCCACCCATCTAGGGGGTCACAAAGCACAGAGCTGATCTCCCTGTGCTATGCGGCTGCTTCCCACTAGTTATCTATTCTACATTTGGTAGTGTATATATGACCATGCCATTCTCTCATTTCATCCCAGCTTACCTTTCCCCTTCCCATGTCCTCAACTCCATTCTCTACGTCTATGTCTTTATTCGTGTCTTGCCCTTACGTTCTTCAGAACCTTTTATTTTTTAAGATTGCATATATATGTGTTAGCATACAGTATTTGTTTTTTGCTTTCTGACTTACTTCACTCTGTATGACAGATTCTAGGTCCCTCCACCTCACTACAAATAACTCAATTTTGTTTCTTTTTATGGCTGAGTAATATTCCACTGTATATATGTGCCACATCTTCTTTATCCATTCATCTGTTGATGGACACTTCAGTTGCTTCCATGTCCTGGCTATTGTAAATAGTGCTGCAGTGAACACTGTGGTACATGACTCTTTTTGAATTATGTTTTTCTCAGGGTATATGCCTAGTAGTGGGATTGCTGGGTCATATGGTAGTTCTATTTTTAGTTTTTTAAGGAACCTCCATACTGTTCTCCATAGTGGCTGTATCAATTTACATTCCCACCGACAGTGCAAGAGGGTTCCCTTTTCTCCACAACGTCTCCAGCATTTATTGTGTGTAGATTTTTTGATGATGGCCATTCTGACCAGTGTGAGATGATATCTCATTGTAGTTTTGATTTGCATTTCTCTAATGATTAATGATGTTGAGCATTCTTTCATGTGTTTGTTGGAAGTCTCTATATCTTCTTTGGAGAAATGTCTATTTAGGTCTTCTGCCCATTTTTGGGTTGGGTTGTTTGTTTTTTTGATATTGATCTCCATGAGCTGCTTGTAAATTTTGGAGATTAATCCTTTGTCAGTTGCTTCATTTGCAAATATCTTCTCCCTTTCTGAGGGTTGTCTTTTGGTCTTGTTTATGCTTTCCTTTGCTGTACAGAAGCTTTTAAGTTCCATTAGGTCCCATTTGTTTATTTTGTTTTTATTTCCATTTCTGTAGGAGGTGGGTCAAAAAGGATCTTGCTGTGATTTATATCATAGAGTGTTTTTCCTAAGTGTTTTGCTATGTGTTAGGGAGTGTTCTAATTTCATTCTTTTACATGTAGCTGTCCAGTTTTCCCACCACCATTTATACAGACTGTCTTTCCTCCATTGTATATTTTTGCTTCCTTTATCAAAATAAGGGGACCATATGTGCGTGGGTTTATCTCTGGGCTTTCTATCCTGTTCCATTGATCTGTATTTCTGTTTTTGTGCCAGTACCATACTGTCTTGATTACTGTAGCTTTGTAGTATAGTCTGAACTCTGGGAGCCTGCTCCCTCCGGCTCCGTTTTTCTTTCTCAAGATTGCTTTGGCTATTCTGGATCTTTTGTGTTGCGATGCAAATTGTGAAATTTTTTGTTCTAGTTCTGTGAAAAATGCCAGTGGTAGTTTGATAGGGATTGCACTGACTCTCTAGATTGCTTTGGGTAGTATAGTCATTTTCACAATATTGATGCTTCCAATCCAAGAACATGGTATATCTCTCCATCTGTTTGTATAATCTTTAATTTCTTTCATCAGTGTCTTATAGTTTTCTTCGTACAGGTCTTCTGTCTCCTTAGGTAGGTTTACTCCTAGGTATTTTCTTCTTTTTCTTGCAATGGTAAATGAGATTGTTTCCTTAATTTCTCTTTCAGATTTTTTATCATTAGTGTATAGGAATGCAAGAGATTTCTGTGCATTAATTGTATATCCTGCTACTTTACCACATTAATTGATTAGCTCTAGTAGTTTTCTGGTATCATCTTTAGGATTCTCTATGTATAGTATCATGTCATCTGCAAACAGTGACTTTTTTACTTCTTCTTTTCTGATTTGGATTCCTTTTGTTTCTCTTTCTTCTTTGATTGCTGTGGCTAAAACTTCAAAAACTATGATGAATCATTGTGGTGAGGGTCGACAACTTTGTCTTGTTCCTGATCTTAGAGGAAATGGTTTCAGTTTTTCATGATGGGGAACGATGTTAGCTGTGGGTTTGTCATATATGGCCTTTATTATGTTGAGGTAAGTTCCCTCTATGCCTACTTTCTGGAGGGTTTTTTTCATAAATGGTGGTGAATTTTGTCGAAAGACTTTTCTGCATCTATTGACGTGATCATATGTTTTTTCTCCTTCAGTTTGTTAATATGGTTTATCACATTGATTGATTTGTGTATATTGAAGAATCCTTGCATTCCTGGGGTAAACCCCATTTGATCACAGTGTATGATCCTTTTAATGTGCTGTTGGATTCTGTTTGCTAGTATTTTGTTGAGGATTTTTGCATCTGTGTTCCTCAGGGATATTGGCATGTAGTTTTATTTTCCTTTGACAGCTTGGTCTGGTTTTGGTATCAGGGTGATGGTGGCCTTGTAGAATGAGTTTGGGAGTGTTCCTCCCTCTGCTATATTTTGGAATATTTTGAGAAGGATAGGTATTAGCTGTTCTCTAAATGTTTGATAGAATTCCCCTGTGAAGCCATCTGGTCCTGGACTTTTGTTTGTTTGAAGATTTTTAATCACAATCTCTATTTCAGCTCTTGTGATTGGTCTGCTTATATTTTCTATTTCTTCCTGGTTCAGTCTCGGAAGGTTGTGCTTTTCTAAGAATTTGTCCATTTCTTCCAGGTTGTCCATTTTATTGGCATATAGTTGCTTGTAGTAATCTCTCATGATCCTTTGTATTTCTGCACTGTCAGTTTTTACTTCTCCTTTTTCAGTTCTAATTATATTGATTTGAGTCTTCTCCCTTTTTTTCTTGATAAGTCTGGCTAATGGTTTATCAATTTTGTTTATCTTCTCAAAGAACCAGCTTGTAGTTTTATTGATCTTTGCTACTGTTTCCTTCATTTCTTTTTCATTTATTTCTTACCTGATCTTAATGATTTCTTTCCTTCTGCTATTTGGGGTTTTTGTTCTTCTTTCACTAATTGCTTTAGCTGTAAGGTTAGGTTGTTTATTTGAGATGTTTCTTGTTTATTAAGTTAGGATTGTATTGCTATAAACTTCCCTCTTAGAACTGCCTTTGCTGCATCCCTTAGGTTTTGGGTCATCGTGTTTTCATTGTCATTTGTTTCTAGGTATTTTTTTATTTCCTCTTTGATTTCTTCAGTGATCTCTTGTTTATTAAGTAGTGTATTGTTTAGCCTCCATGTGTTTGTATTTTTAACAGATCTTTTCCTGTATTTGATATCTAGTCTCATAGCATAGTAGTCATAAAAGATACTTGATATGGGGCTTCCCTGGTGGCGCAGTGGTTGAGAATCCGCCTGCCGATGCAGGTGACACGGGTTCTTTCCCCGGTCCGGGAAGATCCCACATGCCACGGAACAGCTAGGCCTGTGAGCCATGGACACTGAGCCTGCACGTCCAGAGCCTGTGCTCCGCAACGGAAGAGGCCACAACAGTGAAAGGCCCATGTACCGCCAAAAAAAAAAAAAAAAAGATACTTGATACGATTTCAATTTTCTTAAATTTACCAAGGCTTGATTTGTGACCCAAGATATGATCCATCCTGGAGAATGTCCATGAGCACTTGAGAAGAGCGTGTGTATTCTGTTGTTTTTGGATGGAGTGTCCTATAAATATCAATTAAGTCTATCCTGTTTAATATATCATTTAAAGCTTGTTTTTCCATATTTATTTTCATTTTGGATGATCTGTCCATTCGTGAAAGTGGGGTGTTAAAGTCCCCTACTATGATTGTGTTACTGTTGATTTCCCATTTTATGGCTGTTAGCATTTGCCTTATGTACTGTGGTGCTCATATGTAGGGTGCATAAATATTTACAATTGTTTTATCTTCTTTTTGGATGATCCCTTGATCATTATGTAGTGTCCTTCTTTGTCTCTTATAATAGTCTTTGTGTTAAAGTCTATTTTGTCTGATATGAGAATTGCTACTCCAGCTTCTTTTGATTTCCATCTGCATGGAATATCTTTTTCCATCCCCTCACTTTCAGTCTCTATGTGTCCCTAGGTCTGAAGTACGTCTCTTGTAGACAGCATATCTATGGGTCTTGTTTTTGTATCCATTCAGCCAGTCTACGTCTTTTGGTTGGAGCATTTAATCCATTTACGTTTAAGGTAATTACTGACATGTATGTTCCTATTACCATTTTCTTAATTGTTTTGGGTTTGTTATTGTAGGTCTTTTCCTTCTCTTGTGTTTCCTGACTAGAGAAGTTCCTTTAGCATTTGTTGTAAATCTGGTTTGGTGGTGCTGAATTCTCTTAGCTTTTGCTTGTCTGTAAGGTTTTTAATTACTCTGTTGAATCTGTATGAGATCCTTGTTGGTTAGAGTAATCTTGGTTGTAGGTTTTTCCCTTTCATCACTTTAAATATGTCCTGCCACTTCCTTCTGGCTTGCAGAGTTTCTGCTGAAAGATAAGCTGGTAACCTTATGGGGATTCCCTTGTATGTTACTTGTTGTTTTTCTCTTGCTGCTTTTAATATTTTTTCTTTGTATTTAATTTTTGATTGATTAATATGTGTCTTAGTGTGTTTCTCCTTAGATTTATCCTGTATGGGACTCTCTGCGCTTCCTGGGTTTGATTGACTATTTCCTTTCCCATATTAGTGAAGTGTTCAACTATAATCTGTTCAAATATTTTCTCAGTCCCTTTCTTTTTGTTTCTCTTCTGGGACCCCTATAATTCGAATGTTGGTTCATTTAATGTTGTACCAGAGGTCTCTGACACTGTCTTCAATTCTTTTCATTCTTTCTTCTTTATTCTGCTCTGTGGTTGTTATTTCTACTATTTTATCTTCCAGGTTTCTTATCTGTTCTTCTGCCTCAGTTATTCTGCTATTGATTCCTTCTAGAGAATTTTTAATTTCATTTATTGTGTTGTTAATCATTGTTTGTTTGCTCTTAGGTCTTCTAGGTCTTGTTTCTTGCATGTTTCTTGCATTTTGTCTATTCTATTTCCAAGATTTTGGATCATCTTTACTATCGTCACTCTGAATTCTTTTTCAGGTAGACTGCCTATTTCCTCTTCATTCGTTTGGTGTGGTGTGTTTTTACTTTGCTCCTTCATCTGCTGCATATTTCTCTGTTTTCTCATTTTGGTTATCTTACTGTGTTTAGTTAAGTTTCCAGTTCACAGGCTGCAGGTTTGTAGCTCCCGTTGTTTTTGGCATTTTGCCCCCAGTGGGTAATGTTGGTTCAGTGGATTGTGTAGGCTTTCTTGTGTATGGGACTGGTGCCTGTGTTCTGGTGGATGAACCTGGATCTTGTCTTTCTGGTAAGCAGGACTGCATCCGTTGGTGTGTTTTGGGGTGTCTGTGTACTCATTTTGATTTTAGGCAGACTGTCTTCTAATGGGTGGGGTTGTGTTCCTGTCTTGCTAGTTGTTTCGTATGGGCTTTCCCCCACTGTAGCTTGCTGGTCATTGAGTGGAACTGGGTCTTAGTGTTCAGATGGAGATCTCTGGGAGAGCTTTTGCTGTTTGGTATTACGTGGGGCTGGGAAGTCTCTATTGGTCCAGTATCCTGAACTCAGCTCTCCCACTTAAGAGCCTCAGGCCTGACACATGGCTGGAGCACCAAGACCCTGTCAGCCACACGGTATGTACCAGGAACTAATCTAGGTCCGTGGATTTCAGTCGTAAAAAGCAGTAAAAAATGTCTGGCTTCATGGAGTTTATACTGGTTGTTACAGGAATTTCAGTGTCTCCTTTCTCTTTCCTCTCCTGACAAATAACAGTCATTTCCTCGGAAACCAGAAGGGAGGATCCTCGAGGGAAGGGAATATCCTTGTTTCTGTAGTGCCAATTGCAATGCCTGGTCCATCACAGAAAATTAATGTGTAATCAGGAAAAACAAATCTGACTCCATACTGGATCAGTTTCTTTTACTTTAACTTTTGTATTCGATTGCTTTTGCTTAGTTGTACTAGCTCAAGGAGGCATGAAACCAAGCAGGACCCTGTGGGCCCCTCCCAAGTATTGATAAGAATTTTTTATACATGTAAAGTAGCAAAAGTATAACGTTCATAATGTGATCCTTACTGACAGTGATTCCAAAGTTGAAACATATGCCAACAAAGGGGGTGTAACACCAGTTAGCTGTTCAGAGCACAAATTCCAACAAATAGGCTATGTAGCTTCAATACTTCAAATAAAAGAGCAGCTTGGCTCTCAAACCAGGCCAAGTCTGTCTCCTTCGGAAAGTGAACTCAGTTATTTGGTGTTTCTTACCAGATGATTCCATAGTTATTTAGTTATGGGTGACCTTAGAGATAACAGGCAGAGCTCTAGGGGGAAGAAATGTCTGCTAAAGTTTTCAGATAAGAGACCATTTTGCCATCCGAGTGATTGAAGAGTTTTCTATTGAGTTGCTTTGGAACCCACTGAAATAGCTACACACTAGAATGGATTGGACCTGTGGTAATGGAACAGAAGAGTGGATTTCTCCCAACTGCTCTTCCTGATGGCCAACTAAGTCCACAGGACTGATTTTTCCAAGCTTTCACATCCCCATAAATATGATCCAGTAATAAAGAAATGCCAGTGTCATGGCTATGAATTAGCAAGTGGTGTCCTCCTAAAACTGCAAGGATTTTCGGCAAGAAAGAGTAGAGGTTCGAAGGAAGAACTGATAAGTTCCTGTTCTCCCTTTAGAGAGGAGTAACTTACCTAAGAACTTAAAAAGACCTCTGGCGGACACAACAGAACAAATACACAAACAACTCAGTAAAATCCTCTTAACTGAACTGTCAGGGCCTGGAAATAAGAACTGGTTATCAGCAATTGATGTGTGTGTGGGCGAATGATGATCATTTTAGGGTTTCCAACCAAGGTATGCATGAGAGTGGGAATAATCCCAAGAGGGCACCCCAAGTGGCTTGGAATGTGGCTGATAAACCAAAGGTTGTGGAGACAGTAGACTGGCTTGGGCTGAAGGCTCCTGCCTTAGTGGACTTTGTTTGGTTAGATGGAATGTGTGGCAAGGAAGGAAAGAAGGGGTTCAGGGGCTGGAGAGAATGTTGAGCCCCAAAGAATATTTCTGCCCAAGCTTGCCTCCCTTTACCTGTATTCACCAAAATATCTCCACACCGTCCTTCAAAAGATTACTGTTTCTCAGTAAATTAAAGGCTTTGCTTTTTCTCTCAGTCTTTTCCTAAATGTTTGAACATTATTGCATTTGACCCATATAACCTTCAGTAGCACCCGGGTCAACTCCTAAAAGTAAACAAACAGACATCCTACTATGACATAGGAATAGTAAACATTTAAAAACTTTGCTAATATTTGTACATATAGCATCTGCAACTGTTTCTAAATATCTGTCTGTCTATCTCTATCCATCTATCTATCTAATCAGTAATAAAAATTAAGGCCACCTACATGGACAAATAGTACCTTTTAAACAAAGTTACTGCTATTAATAGATAAATAATAATAATTCAATGAAATCCCAGAGGACATTGAGTCAATAAAAGGTAAGCAGAGAATCATGAAAGAATTCTTTTTCATGGAATGAGGAAAGGGTTCTTAGGGATAAAAAAAGAAATACAATGGAGGCATTAAAAAAGTTCTTAGAAAGATATTACACTATGACCTCTGGACTAACCCAAATAATTTACTGACTGCATATTTCAGTTCCCACAAGCCTTCTTAAAGGCTTCTTATCCAGATAGAACTCAGATGACATACATTTACCAAGAGAAAAAGAGCCCCAGTTGTTCAGGGTTGTGAACACAGAAGGAAGATGTGCCCCAGTCCCTGGCTAGACAAAAACCACAGAAGACAAATACTTTCCTAACAATGATAGATATGGTTTGACTATGGCTCTGCTCTGTGAGAACCCTGCTTTTTCTCATCTGCAGAGACCAGGGAAGTGTGGATGCATGAATCAAATACAGCGATCCCATTCTTTATCTATAGATTAAATACTTCCCTTCCCTCCTCTTGTTCATCAAAACAGGTCTAGATCTGCCCTTGTTCAAGAAATTGTTTTGAATGGCTTAGATCCTTCTAAGAATAATCAGAGGAGTGGGGTCTAATTATTCTTAACCTCTTTGTTTTTATAAAGAGACAAAAGTTGACTAATGATGAGGGCAACCACATAATTTATATCCTAAACAAGGACCTTTCTGGGAATGAAAATAGGAGCTATTAATAATTGTGCTAGGACAATGGCAAATGGGATTGAAAGGTCCCCTACTCATAATCAAAATCAAAATATATATCTAGCCAGTTTGCAGTGATTTATTGCACATTTCAAACTAAAACACGCTTAATATCTAATATAAACTTGGTCACGTGAATTTTGCTTTAATTCCCCCGTGAGGTAAAAAATACAATAATCTATTGAAAAATGCCCTATATAGTCTCATACTTGCTTTCTTTATTTCTGATCTTCCCAAGGTTAATCATAAATAGAACTTAAATAAATCTATTATATAAAACAATGAACAATGATGACCCTCACAGAATATAGGTTTAGGAGCCTGGAAAATGTTGGAAAAATATTCCTGGAGCTCAGAGAAAAATGAAGATATTCAAGCTTTGTAAGAAGAGATATGTGGGGAGAAAATTGAGGATATCAGCTATGCTTGCAGCAAGACTTAGAGAAAGACAGACAAAGCAGGTTGTAAAAACAAAACTTAGGGGAAAGAAGGATAGAAATGCATTTCCCTAAGATTGAAAACAAAATGAAATCCCACCAAAGTCCTAAGTCGAGAGATAAGAAAAGATTCACTGAGGGCCAGACTAGATGAATGAATCCATTCCCGGATATAGTCTAATGATATCTTGGAATTTTAGGAACAAAGAAGAAATAATTCAACAAGTATCCATGCAGAAAAAAGTAAAATAAAAAGTAAGCAATCATTTATTTATCCAGCAAGTATTTGTCGAGTACTGTGGTGGATTGTGTTATTGTTCTCAATTTGCTGTCCTGCCTGTAAGAGGATTAATACATCCCTGCTTGTTCTACGTGACTTGCTTCCCCTACAGGAGGAATATACCTCCCCATTGTTGTAGGCTTAGCCATGTGACTTCCTTTGGCTAATGGAATGTGAGCTGCATCTGAGTAGAAGATTGAATAGTGAAACTTATATGTGGTTCTGCCACTGTCCTTTCCTGTCTGCTAAGAGAAAAAATGTCCCAGATAGGATTTGCTCTATTAGCCTGGATTCTGGAATTAAAAAGATGTAAATAAAGCTACAGCTGTGGAGTACAGCCTCAGCCTACCTGCAGCCAACACAGTGTGATTGAGAAATAAACTTGTTGGTTAGAACAACGGAGATACTAGGGTTTTCTGTTACAGTAGTATAACCAAGCAAAAGCTGACTAATAAAAGTGCCTGTGATTTTCCAGTTACACTGCTTGGTCCTGGAAAGTTAGTCGTCATGGATCCTTGCCTTCATGGAACTTAATAGTCTAGTAAATCATCCTATGAACTTTAGATACCAAAGATACAGGATTGCTATGTATTGGGTTTTAAGACAAAGGCAAAATAATTATATTCTCAAACATGTAATAACTTATAGAAAATGCCATTCATATATTTTTATGGAAATAAAGACATTTATTTATTACATTATTTATTAATTGACATTATTTATTAATTGGAGACATTTATTAATTGGAGACATATTAATTGACATTATTTATTAATTGGAGACATTAATAAGATAGCAAAAATATGAATCAAAGGTGCTCTTAAGAATGAAGAAATTTTGTTTAAATAGAACTGGTAACGAGCCCATATTGAAAATATGGGGCCAACTCAGTTGGTTTACTCATTCATTCAACAAATACTTATTAAATGCACATGATATTATTTTCCTAAAGAATTCAAGAAAATCAACTACAAAATTATTAGGACTAATAAAAGAGTTTCCTACAGTGGCTATTGACAGAAATCTACATATAAAACATCATTAATGTCTTTGTATACTTGTAGATATAATTAGGAAAAAGATCTCTGTCATCATAGCAACAAAATTATGTAAAACCCAGGAACGCAGTTAACAAGAAATGTGGCAGAAGGAAACTTTACTAAGGGATATGAAATTAATGAGAAGATGTAGTGCTGAGTAGGTATTCATTTCCCCCAGATTAACTTCTACATTTAATGTGAGGAAGAAACTGAGGTTCAGAGATTCTGAATGACTTGCCTTTGGCTGCCGTGCCAGCCGAAGGCAAGTCAGAATCTGAAAACTGGTCTCTGTTCTTGTCATGATTTCATGTCGCACCAGGCTACTAAGAACATATATGGTTTAGATTAAAGATAACATGGAACACTCAAGTTTCATGAGGTTCAGGCTTTCTGAAAGTTTTCTTCACCATCAGCTGCATCTCACACTGATGACCCCAAATACTCCATCCACACCATGTAGGGGCTGGTAGCCTCACTATGTGGGGAAGCACTATTTGGCATCCTGAAAGGTGTCTGTTTGCCAGGAGGATTAATTTAGGCTGATGAAGAAGACTCGGGAAGTATTTCTTTTTACTCCCCCTTAGCTGCCTAAAAATTTAGATAAAGGGACTGTTTCCAGAATAGAGCTATCACCAGAGATACCTGCAAAGAGTATGGACCGGGTGTAGTGAGGGAAACTGGCAGGGCTTAGAGATCATAGACCCCTCTTTCTCATTGTCTCTGCATGTCCAGCAAACATTTATTTACCCAACATTTGCTTTTCTACAGTAATCAAAGCCGTATGGTATTTGCGCAAAAACAGAAATATAGATCAATAGAGCAGGATAGAAAGCCCAGAAATAAACCCACACACCTATGGTCAGTTAATCTAAGGCAAAGGAGGCAAGAACATACAATGGAGAAAAGACAGTCTCTTCAATAAGTGGTGCTGGGAAAACTGGACAGCTACTGCGAAAGCATGAAATTAGAACATTCTCTAACACCACGCATAAAAATAAACTCAAAATGGATTAAGAATCGGATACTGTAAAACTCCTAGAGGAAAACATAGGCAGAATACTCTTTGACATAAATCGCAGCAATATCTTTTTGGATCTGTCTCCTAGAGTAATGGAAATAAAAACAAAAATAAACAAATGGGATCTAATGAAACTTAAAAGCTTTTGCACAGCAAAGGAAACCATAAACTAAATGAAAAGGCAACCTATAGAATGAGAGAAAATATTTGCAAAAGATGCAACCGACAAGGGATTAATCTCCAAAATATACAAACAACTCATACAACTCAATATAAAAAACAAACAACCCAATCCAAAAATAGGCAGAAGAACTAAATAGACATTTCTCCAAAGAAGATATACAGATTGCCAACAAACACATGAAAGGATGCTCAACATCACTAATCATTAGAGAAATGCAAATCAAAACTACAATGAGGTATCACCTCACACCGGTCAAAATGGCTATCATCAAAAAATCCACAAATGATAAATGCTGGAGAGGGTGTGGAGAAAAGGGAACCCTCCTACACTGTTGGTGGGAATGTAAATTGATGCAGCCACTATGGAGAACAGTATGGAGGTTCCTTAAAGAACTAAATACAGAGTTAACATGTGATCCTGCAATCCCACTCTTGAGCATATATCTGGAGAAAAACATGGCTTGAAAGGATAGATGCACACCAGTGTTCACTGCAGCACCATTTACAATAGCCATTGCAACTCCCTGGGTGACTTGAAAAACCCTCAGTGTTGAGGCTAATGATAGAGGTTGGGTCAGAATTCGTCTTTGAACCAGGAGAGAAGCAGCAACTGTCACATTCAGACCAATTACTCTTGGACTTGGTAAAGGAGCTTTTTATTATGGCTTCATTGCCATGGAGTCTGGCTTTGTGATTAGGAAGTCATTGTATAATCCCATGCTATGCTGAATCTTATACAATGAATAATAATTATTATTCCCACTGAATAATAATAATTTAGTTCTAATTTTGAGAACTGTAGAACATATGGTTTATTAATGAAGCAACATAACCAAAGTTTAATTAATAATTAAAAACAGGCATCTGTATTTCAAATAAAAATTTAGCCATTTTAAAGTACACCTAAGTCAGTGATTCTTTACAGGGGGAAGCCCTAAATCTTGGGAAGCACTTGAAGTATACTAGTCTCTGTAATATCCACCGAATCTTCTAGTTAAATGTAAAAGCCAGAGTCTTAGTCAGTCTTGGACACACCTTGCACCTAAAAATTTTGGGGGTTTTTTTGGGTTTTTTTTTGTGATACGCGGGCCTCTCACTGTTGTAGCCTCTCCCGTTGCAGAGCACAGGTTCGGGACACACAGGCTCAGCGGCCATGGCTCACGGGCCCAGCTGCTCCACGGCATGTGGGATCTTCCCGGACCGGGGCACGAACCCTTGTCCCCTGCATTGGCAGGCGGACTCTCAACCACTGCGCCACCAGGGAAGCCCAAAATTGTGTATTTTTGGGTGAAAAGATCTGTAGCTTTCATCAGATTTTAGAGATCATTGACTTAAAACAGATCAGCAACCTCTGTGATGTTTTCCAGCGACACAGACACTAACAAAACCTTCCCTGCCTGCCCTCGCTAGTGCTCATTGCCCGAGAAAGGTCTCACCTAGAATTAGAGAATTAAAATTCAGAGTCAGGTGATCTGACTTTAATCACTTCTGAAGTTTGCCATTTGCATCAACAAGCCCTACTGAGGGAGAATTGAACTGACTGCTCCAATAAAAAAGGCCAGGTTCAAACATTCCATCTTTAAGGAGTTCAGGCCCTCTTCATTGCTCCCCGGGCTTACCTTGACACCTTCTAACTGCTCCTCTGCCTCTGGTCTCCCTTACTGTCCTGACTCCTCAGTCTTGCCAGAGTGAACTTTTCAAAAGGCAAACCCAAGAATGCTCCTGGGGCTTATAATTGGATCCTACCTGTGTTTTAAGGTGCTTCTGGCCTCCTGCACCCTGTGGTTTTGAGTGTTTTGCCTTTCAACTCCCTGAGCAGGGAGCTGAATGCCCTTCCTGCCCTTGCCTGCCTTGAGAAACTCACTCATCCTTTAGCGTTCAACCCAGTCTTTATGTTCTTTGAGATGCCTTTCAGAATATCCACAAGCAGACTTAGGCTGCATCAGCTCAGATCCCACCACGGTGCCTTGTGCAGATATTACTAAAGATCTAATCTGGGACTTCCCTGGTGGGGCAGTGGTTAAGAATCTGCCTGCCAATACAGAGGACACGGGTTCCATCCCTGGTCCGGGAAGATCCCACATGCCACGGAGCAACTAAAGCCTGTGCTCCACAACTGCTGAGCCTGTGCTATAGAGCCCGTGAGCCACAACTACTGAGCCCATGTGCCACAGCAACTGAAGCCCATGCACCTAGAGCCTGTACTCTTCAACAAGAGAAGCCACTGCAGTGAGAAGCCCGCATACCACAACAAAGAGTAGCCTCCACTCTCTGCAACTAGAGAAAGCCCGTGCACAGCAAGAAAGACCCAATGCTGCCAAAAATAATAAATAAATAATGAAATTTTTAAAAGATCTAATCAGTTTCTCTAGTGGTTCTTGGCTGTCTCCCTGAGGACTCTGTGACTGTCTTCTGTTCCTCATTGTCTCTTCAGCACATGGAGGAATGGAAAGAATACTGGATAGTGATTTACAACTTAGTTATTTTGATTCCATTAAATCAGAATGTGTGATAATTTATGTGAATTGACTGGTTGGGGCTCCCAAGGGATGGGGCACATTTAAGCCTTTTCTTTTTTTCCCAGGGGCAATCACCATGCTTGAAACACCGTCGATACCCCAAAACACCATGGGTCTTTACCAGAATTGATAGAAGAAACAAAATTGCAATGACATTCTTTATTAAAGAGAAAAGAGTTCTTAAGCACTTGTGTATTTGCAAGACGTTAATTTTCTTAGTTAAATCAGAATTTTGATAATATATAATACTAGATCATTAAAATAAGTCTACAAAGCTTTATTCACATTCTTTTGATCATTTTTCATAATTGGAAGTAATGCAATATCATGTCTTAAAAAATGGTCTATATTTCAGTTTTTAAACTTACTCTGCTTTCTTTTTCTTTTCAGCTTTTTTTTTTAACAACTTTATTGGAGTATAATTGCTTTACAATGGTGTGTTAGTTTTTGCTTTATAACAAAGTGAATCAGTTATACATATACATATGTCCCCATATCTCTTCTCTCTTGCATCTCCCTCCTTCCCACCCTCCCTATCCCACCCCTCTACGTGGTCACAAAGCACCAAGCTGATCTCCCTATGCTATGCAGCTGCGTCCCACTAGCTATCTATTTTACGTTTGGTAGTGAATATATGTCCATTCCACTGTTGCATTTTGTACCAGCTTACCCTTCCCCCACTCCGTATCCTCAAGTCCATTCTCTAGTAGGTCGGCATCTTTATTCCCATCTTGCCCCTAGGTTCTTCACGACCATTTTTTTTCTTTAGATTCCATGTAAATGTGTTAGCATACGGTATTTTTCTCTTTCT
Organism: Aethalodelphis obliquidens; assembly: GCF_003676395.1. Lineage (NCBI taxonomy): Eukaryota > Metazoa > Chordata > Mammalia > Artiodactyla > Delphinidae > Aethalodelphis > Aethalodelphis obliquidens. Next base: position 6,445,415 of record NW_020838006.1, read on the forward strand.
GACTTACTTCACTCTGTATGACAGTCTCTAGGTCCATCCACCTCACTACAAATAACTCAGTTTCGTTTCTTTTTATGGCTAATATTCCATTGTATATATGTGCCACATATTCTTTATCCATTCATCTGTTGATGGACACTTCAGTTGTTTCCATGTCCTGGCTATTGTAAATAGAGCTGCAGTGAGCATTTTAGTATGTGACTCCTTTTGAATTATGGTTTTCTCAGGGTATATGCCCAGTAGTGGGATTGCTTGATCGTATGTAGTTATATTTTTAGTTTTTTAAAGAGCCTCCATACTGTTCTAGATAGTGGTTGCATCAAGGTACGTTCCCAAGAACAGTGCAGGAGGGTTCCCTTTTCTCCACACCCTCTCCAGCATTTATTGTGTGTAGATTTTTTGATGATGGCCATTCTGGCCGGTGTGAGATGATATCTCATTGTAGTTTTGATGTGCATTTCTCTAATGATTAATGATGTTGAGCATTCTTTCATGTGTCTGTTGGAAATCTGTATATCTTCTTTGGAGAAATGTCTATTTAGGTCTTCTGCCCACTTTTGGATTGCGTTGTTTGTTTTTTTAATATTGAGCTTCATGAGCTGCTTGTAAATTTTGGAGATTAATCCTTTGTCAGTTGCTTCATTTGCAAATATTTTCTCCCATTCTGAGGGTTGTCCTTTGGTCTTGTTTATGGTTTCCTTTGCTGTGCAAAAGCTTTGAAGTTTCATTAGGTTCCATTTGTTTACTTCTGTTTTTATTTCCATTTCTGTAGGAGGTGGGTCAAAAAGGATCGTGCTGTGATTTATGTCATAGAGCGTTCTCCCTATGTTTTCCTCTAAGAGTTTGATGGTGTCTGGCCTTACATTTAGGTCTTTAATCCATTTTGAGTTTGTTTTTGTGTATGGTGTTAGGGAGTGTTCTAATTTCATTCTTTTACATGTAGCTGTCCAGTTTTCCCACCACCATTTATACAGTCTGTCTTTCCTTCATTGTGTATTCTTGCCTCCTTTATCAGAATAAGGTGACCATATGTGCGTGGGTTTATCTCTGGGCTTTCTATCCTGTTCCTTTGATCTGTATTTCTGTTTTTGTGCCAGTACCATACTGTCTTGATTCCTGTAGCTTTGTAGTATAGTCTGAAGTCCAGGAGCCTGATTCCTCCAGCTCTGTTTTTCTTTCTCAAGATTGCTTTGGCTACTTGGGGTCTTTTGTGTTTCCATACAAATTGTGAAATTTTTTGTTCTAGTTCTGTGAAAAATGCCAGTGGTAGTTTGATAGGGATTGCACTGAATCGGTAGATTGCTTTGGGTAGTAGATTCATTTTCACAATGTAGATTCTTCCAATCAAAGAACATGGTATATCTCTCCATCTGTTTGTATCATCTTTAATTTCTTTCATCAGTGTCTTATAATTTTCCACATACACGTCTTTTGTCTCCTTAGGTAGGTTTATTCCTAGATATTTTATTCTTTTTGTTGCAATGGTACATGGGAGTGTTTTATTAATTTCACTTTCAGATTTTTCATCATTAGTGTATAGGAATGCAGAAGGTTTCTGTTTATTAATTTTGTTTCCTGCTACTTTACCAAATTCATTGATTAGCTCTAGTAGTTTTCTGGTAGCATCTTTAGGATTCTCTATGTATAGTATCATGTCATCTGCAAACAGTGACAGCTTTACTTCTTTTCCGATTTGGATTCCTTTTATTTCTTTTTCTTCTCTGATTACTGTGGCTAAAACTTCCAAAACTAAGTTGAATATTAGTGGTGAGAGTGGGTAACCTTGTCTTGTGCCTGACCTTAATGGAAATGGTTTCAGTTTTTCACCGTTGAGGACAATGTTGTCTCTGGTTTTGTCATATGTGGCCTTTATTATGTTGAGGAAAGTTCCCTCTATGTCTACTTTCTGGAGGGTTTTTATCATAATTCGGTGTTGAATTTTGTTGAAAGCTTTCTCTGCATCTATTGAGATGATCATATGGGTTTTTTCCTTCAATTTGTTAATATGGTGTATCACATTGATTGATTTGCGTATATTGAAGAATCCTTGCAATCCTGGGATAAACCCCACTTGATCATAGTGTATGATCCTTTTAATGTGCTGTTGGATTCTGTATGTTAGTATTTTGTTGAGGAGTTTTGCATCTATGTTCATCAGTGATATTGGCCTGTAGTTTTCTTTCTTTGTGACATCTTTGTCTGGTTTTGGTATCAGAATGATGGTGGCCTCGTAGAATGAGTTTGCGAGTGTTCCTCCTTCTGCTATATTTTAGAAGAGTTTTAGAAGGATAGGTGTTAGCTCTTCTGTAAATGTTTGATAGAATTCACCTGTGAAGCCATCTGGTCCTGGGCTTTTGTTTGTTGGAAGATTTTTAATCACAGTTTCAATTTCATTGCTTCTGATTGGTCTGTTCTTATTTTCTATTTCTTCCTGGTTCAGCCTCGGAAGGTTGTGCATTTCCAAGAATTTGTGCATTTCTTCCAGGTTGTCTTTTTTTTGGCATATAGTTGCTTGCAGTAATCTCTCATGATCCTTTGTATTTCTGTAGTGTCAGTTGTTACTTCTCCTTTTTCATTTCTAATTCGATTGATTTGAGTCTTCTCCCATTTTTTCTTGATAATTCTGGCTAATGGTTTATCAATTTTGTCTTCTCAAAGAACCAGCTTTTAGTTTTATTGATCTTTGCTATCATTTACTTCATTTCTTTTTCATTTATTTCTGACCTGATGTTAATGATTTCTTTCCTTCTGCTAACATTGGGGTTTTTTTGTTCTTCTTTTCTAATTGCTTTAGGTGTAAGGCTAGGTTATTTGAGATGTTTCTTATTTCTTAAGGTAGCATTGTATTGCTATAAACTTCCCTCTTAGAACTGCTTTTGCTGCATCCCATATGTTTCGGGTCATCGTGTCTCCATTATCATTTGTTTCTAGGTATTTTTTTATTCCCTGTGATTTCTTCAGTGATCTCTTAGTTATTAAGTAGTGTGTTGTTTAGCCTCCATGTGTTTGTATTTCTTACAGATTTTTTCCTGTAATTGATATCTAGTCTCATAGCATTGTGATCAGAAAGATACTTGATACAGTTTCAATTTTCTTAAATTTACCAAGGCTTGATTTGTGAACCAAGATATGATCTATCCTGGAGAACGTTCTATGAGCACTTAAGAAGAATGTGTGTTCTGTTGGTTTTGGATGGAATGTCCTATAAATATCAATTAAGTTCCTCTTGTTTAATGTATTATTTAAAGCTTGTGTTTCCATATTTATTTTCATTTTGGATGATCTATGCATTGGTGAAAGTGGGTTTTTAAAGTCCCCTACTATGATTGTGTTACTGTCGATTTCTCCTTTTATGGCTGTTAGTATTTGCCTTATATATTGAGGTGCTCCTATGTTGGGTGCATAAATACTTACAATTGTTACATCTTCTTCTTGGATTGATCCCTTGATCACTATGTAATGTCCTTCTTTGTCTCTCGTGATAGTCTTTGTTTTAAAGTCTGTTTTGTCTGGTATGAGAATTGCTACTCCAGCTTTCTTTTAATTTCCATTTGCATGGAATATTTTTTTCCATCCCCTCACTTTCAGTCTGTATGTGTCCCTAGTTCTGAAGTGGGTCTCCTGTAGTAGCATATATATGGGTCTTGTTTTTGTATCCGTTCAGCCAATCTGTGTCTTTTGCTTGGAGCATTGAATCCATTTACATTTAACGTAATTATCGATATGTATGTTCCTATTACTGTATTCTTAATTCTTTGGGTTTATTATTGTCAGTCTTTTCCTTCTCCTGTGTTTCCTGCCTAGAGAAGTTCCTTTAGCATTTGTTGTAAAGGTGGTTTGGTGATGCTGAATTCTCTTAGCTTTTGCTTGTCTGTAAAGGTTTTAATTTCTCCGTCGAATCTGAATGAGATTCTTGCTGTGTAGAGCGGTCTTGGTTGTAGGTTTTTCTCCTTCGTCACTTTAAATATGTCCTGCCATTCCCTTTCTGGCTTGCAGCGTTTCTGCTGAAAGATTAGCTGTTAACTTTATGGGGATTCCCTTATGTGTTATTTGTTGTTTTTCCCTTGCTGCTTTTAATATTTTTTATTTGTATTTAATTTTTGATAGTTTGATTAATGTGTGTCTTAGCATGTTTCCCTTTTGATTTATCCTGTATGGGACTCTCTGTTCTTCCTGGACTTGATTTACTATTTCCTTTCCTGTATTAGGGAAGTTTTCAACCATAATCTCTTGAAATATTTTCTCAGATCCTTTCTTTTTCTTCTGGGACCCCTATAATTCGAATGTTGGTTTGTTTCATGTTGTCCCAGACGTCTCTGAGACTGTCCTCAATTCTTTTTGTTCTTTTTTCTTTATTCTGCTCTGCAGCAGTTATTTCCACTATTTTATCTTCCAAGTCACTTATCTGTTCTTCTGCCTCAGTTATTCTGCTATTGCTCCCTTGTAGAGAATTTTTAATTTCTTTTATTGTGTTGTTCATCACTCTTTAGTTCTTCTAGGTCCTTGTTAAACGTTTCTTGTATTTCCTCCATTCTATCCATGATTTTGGATCATATTTACTATCATTATTCTGAATTCTTTTAGAATAGGGAATGCCTGTTTCCTCTTCATTTGTTAGGTCTGGGGGTTTTTTGCCTTGCTCCTTCATCTGCTGTGTGTTTCTCTGTCTTCTCACTTTGCTTAACTTACTGTGTTTGGGGTCTCCTTTTTGCAGGCTGCAGGTTCATAGTTCCCATTGTTTTTGGTGTCTACCCAGTGGCTAAGGTTGGTTCAGTGGGTTGTGTAGGCTTCCTGGTGGATGGGACAAGTGCTTGTGTTCTAGTGGATGAGGCTGGATCTTGTCTTTCTGGGGGGCAGGTCCACGTCTGGTGGTGTGTTTTGGGGTTTCTGTGGCCTTATTATGATTTTAAGCAGCCTCTGTGCTAATGGATGGGGTTGTGTCCCTGTCTTGCTAGTTGTTTGGCATAGGGTGTCCAGCACTGTAACTTGCTGGTTGTTGAGTGGAGCTGGGTCTTGGCATTGAGATGGAGACCTCTGGGAGATTTTCACCGTTTGATATTATGTGGAGCTGGGAGGTCTCTTGTGGACCGGTGTCCTGAACTTGGCTTTCCCAGCTCAGTGGCCCAGCTCTGACACCTGGCTGGAGAACCAAGAGCCTGTCTTCCACACAGCTCAGAATAAATGGGAGGAAAGAAAGAAAGAAAGAAAGAAGGTAAAATAAAATAAAGTTATTAAAATAAAAAATAATTATTAAGAAAAAAATGTAAGTAAAAAAAAAGAAAAAACGGACAGACAGAACCCTAGGACAATTGGTAAAAGCAAAGCTATACAGACAAAATCACACACAGAAGCATACAGATACACACTCACAAAAAGAGAAAAAGGAAAAAAATACATATATCATTGCTCCCAAAGTCCACCTCCTCAATTTAGGATGATTCGTTGTCTGTTCAGGTATTCCACAGATGCAGGGTACATCAAGTTGATTGTGGAGATTTAATCCGCTGCTTCTGAGGCTGCTGGGAGAGATTTCCCTTTCTCTTCTTTGTTAGCACAGCTCCTGGGGTTCAGCTTTGGATTTGGCCCCGCCTCTGCATGTAGGTCACCTGAAGGCGTCTGTTCTTCAGTCAGACAGGAAGGGGTTAAAGTAGCAGCTGATTAGGAGGCTCTGGCTCACTCAGGCTGGTGGGAGGGAGGGTCACGGAGTGCGGGGCGAACCTGCGGTGGCAGAGGCCAGCATGACGTTGCAACAGACTGAGGCGCGCCATGCGTTCTCCCGGGGAAGTTGTGCCTGGATCACGGGACTCTGGCAGTGGTGGGCTGCAGAAGCTCCCGGGAGGGGAGGTGGGGATAGTGACCTGTGCTTGCACACAGGCTTCTTGGTGGTGGCAGCAGCAGCCTTAGCGTCTCTTGCTCATCTCTGGGGTCCGCGCTGGTAGCCGCGGCTCGCGCCCGTCTCTGGAGCTGCTTTAAGCAGCGCTCTAAATCCCCTCTCCTCGCGCACTAGAAAACAAAGAGGGAAGAAAAAGTGTCTTGCCTCTTTGGCAGATCCAGACTTTTCCCTGGACTCCCTCCTGACTAGCCGTGGTGCACTAACCCCCTGCAAGCTTTGTTCACGCCGCCAACCCCAGTCCTGTCCCTGCACTCAGACCGAAGCCCGAGCCTCAGCTCCCAGCCCTGCCCGCCCCGGCGGGTGAGCAGACAAGCATCTCGGGCTGGTGAGTGCCGGTCGGCACCGATCCTCTGTGCGGGAATCTCTCCGCTTTGCCCTCCGCACCCCTGTTGCTGTGCTCTCCTCCGTGGCTCCGAAGCTTCCCCCGCCCCGCCACCCGAAGTCTCCGCCCGCGAAGGGGCTTCTAGTGTGTGGAAACCTTTCCTCCTTCACAGCTCCCTCCCACTGGTGCAGGTCCCATCCGCATTCTTTTGTCTCTGTTTATTGTTTTTTCTTTTGCCCTACCCAGGTACGTGGGGACTTTCTTGCCTTTTGGGAGGTCTGAGGTCTTCTGCCAGCGTTCATTAGGTGTTCTGTAGGAGTTGTTTCACATGTAGATGTATTTCTCATGTATTTGTGGGGAGGAAGGTGATCTCCGCATCTTACTCTTCTGCCATCTTGAAGCTCTCTTCCTACTCTGCTTTCTTTATTTCCTTATTCACTCAGAAATGATAAAGGCCTGTGCTCTCTTAAGAGGAAATTTAAATCTGTCCTAAACTTTCATAAACTAGTTTTGACTAAATAAAACTTCTCTTATTATAATATATATAATCATACATACTAGTGTTACATGATTATTTTAAAAGCATATTTGTTCCAATCAGAGCAACTTTTAGGGACATGTACATACACACATATTAGGACTTCCAGTTTAACAGTATGGCACATGAAGGAGCCACGATGGTAATTCACATTTTTCCTTACTGTTTTCTCCCACCTTCTTCACGTTATCATTATGAATAACATGCTTAGACCGGGAAGCAGTGTCCACCAGTGTGCTGCAAAATGAGAAAATGCTGTCTTTTATTCCAAAAGTGCTTCACTTAATTCAAGAGCTGCTGACAAATTTTAACCAAGGGAATGAGAAAAATCAGAGTTACACTTTGGGGAAAGATTATTTGGCCATGATGTTCAGATTGAATTGCGTCAAGGCTGGAGTCTGTTTTACGTCCTCAATCTGGTGTATGTCTTGGTCTGGCCAGTGGCATTTCTCTCCTTGGACACGTCAGAATTGATGAACAATTAGACATTTCCCCAAAGGTCCCACACTCTCTCTGCCCTTTTCTGTACCTGGCAGGTTTTTCCACCTGTCACACCTAGGGGGAGCCTTCCCAACTTCCTCAGCCTACACAAAGCCCCACTCATAGCTCTGGTGTCTTCCCAGCATCTGTATCAGAGGCAAATCTTGCCCGTCTCCTTGTGGAACTTTAACCCAACTGGTGGCAGGAAACTCATTCATGTGGTAGGTCATTCATGTGGCTCAGTGTCTGCTCATAGTAGGTTCCATGGGTGAGGTAGAGAATGAATGAATGGGTGAGAGTAGAGATAAAAAGACTAGAGATGTAGCTGGTCTGAATGCTAGATAATCCCAACTTGATTCTGGAAATGATGGGAATGTGTGCATTGGAGGCTATTTGGTATTTTGGGGGTGGCATTATGATAGTAACCCCTGACTGAAAGTCCGGAGCAGTGGAGAAAAGAGCATCACAAATGATAGAATGTTTTGGCCTGCTTCAGAAGACTGCACGTTCCAGGAGTGGAAGAATGGGGGGCTGGGGGGGAGAATACTTTTAGGGTAAAAACAAGTGGTTTTATAGAAGTTGAATTTAATAAAGTACATAGCACTGTATTATTAAGATAGGTTTGACGTTTTTCTGTTTGAAGTTTTTTTTCTTCTATTGAACCTAAATTTTCAATATGTAATTTAAACCCAGTTTGATACAAAATTTTCTTCCTTTCTTAGTTTAGACTCCTGAATGAGTATGTTTCCTTTAAAGGGAGAAATAAATACTTGAGAAAAGTAAACAGTTGAAAAATTAAAATATAATTTACATGCTGTCAGTTATTTTGTTGATTGCTAAATTATGTGTTTGTTGAATGATGACTGTGTTTAAATATCTCTTTCAGTGTTGCTAAGGGAAACATTCTTACCTGACTTTTGTTTGTAGACTGTTTTTATTGTTCCCAGTTTTTTATTTATTTATTTATTTTTTGCGGTACGCGGGCCTCTCACTATTGTGGCCTCTCCCGTTGTGGAGCATAGGCTCCGGACTCGCAGGCTCAGCTGCCATGGCTCACGGGCCCAGCCCCTACGCGGCATGTGGGATCTTCCCGGACAGGGGCACGAACCCATGTCCCCTTCATTGGCAGGCAGACTCTCAACCACTGCGCCACCAGGGAAGCCCTATTTTTTATTTTTTGAAAGAATAATAACTATTTTTCATAAACATATATGTTCATTTTAAAATAAAAATGCAGTAAAATGGGGCATGCTAAGAAGAACAAATTACCTAAAACCCTACTACCCAGAAACTACTGTTTTTAATATTTGGGAAACTCAATTTCAGATATCCTTTTATTAAAATACATATAGGTAGAAGGTTAGATAGATAAGAGATAGAGACAGAGAACAAAGATTGGGTTCATAAAGCATATGCTATTTTTTCTGAAAGTATTAAACATAATCCTTCTTTAATTTGCAGAGATAAAATTGGCAGTGAAATTCAAGGAACCAGTGATCTCATAATTTTCACAGTTGCCTAGACTAAGTTTTATATTTAAATGAATTTAATACAAACTACCAGTCCTTGTTTTATGGTTTCTCCTTTTCTATTATGCATATTTTGATAGATTTCCTTGCTAGCAGAATCTCATCCTCTAGTAGTTTTCATAAGAAAGGCCCACAAGTGGTTGATTTTCTAAGTTATTGCCTACTCAAGAATGTCTGTTTGTTGCTTCTATACTTTCTGTTTGAAGGAATACTTGTGGAGTACTTTTCCCTCAGAACATTTGAACTATTTGTCTACTGTTTTCGGGCTTTGATAGTATTACTTTGTATAAATCTGAGTTCAACTTTTTTTTTCTACTGGGTTGCTGGTTTGATATTTCCTTTTTAACCATTGTGTTTTGAACTGCAACTCACAAATAGAGAAATCCACAACACACAGAACAAGTACTTATGTATCCCTCACCAAGGGCAAGAAATAGAACATTGCCAGGCTCTCCATTACCTTCTCAGAATTTGCAAAACCCTCACAACCCAAGTGGTTTCTCATGGAGGGCTTACCTCCTTGTATCTTTGACTTTTCCCAGATCTTCTGACAGGAATTCCTTTTCTACCTTATTCACTTTTCATTGCCTCCCAGCATGCTTTTATTTTTTTAACACCTTTATTGGAGTATAATTGCTTTACAATGTTGTATTAGTTTCTGCTGTATAACAAAGTGAATCAGCTATGTGTATACATATATCCCCATATCCCCTCCCTCTTGTGTTTCCCTCCCACCTTCCCTATCCACCCCTCTAGGTGGTCACAAAGCACTGAGCTGATCTCCCTGTGTATCACCTCACACCAGTCAGAATGGCCATCATCAAAAAATCTACAAACAATAAATGCTGGAGTGGGTGTGGAGAAAAGGGAACCCTCTTGCACTGTTGGTGGGAATGTAAATTGACACAGCCACTATGGAGAACAGTATGGAGGTTCCTTAAAAAACTACAAATAGAACTACCATATGACCCAGCAATCCTACTCCTGGGCATATACCCTGAGAAAACCATAATTCAAAAAGAGACATGTACTACAATGTTCATTGCAGCACTATTTACAATAGCCAGGACATGGAAGCAGTCCCAGCATACTTTTAAAAAGTATTTTTCCCAGCTTTTCCATTAGTTGTCATCAGTGGAATGGTTGTTCTGAATTACATGCTTCACCACTTCCAGAAGCTGAAGTCCCCAACGTGACTCTTTAACCTTGAATTTCAATGATTTTGGTAGGATTTGATAATGGTGTTCATTGTTATCTATTTATTTATTTATTTGAGGGGAGAGATGGTCACTGCCCTTTCCATCAGCAAATTCAATTCTTTATGTCTGGAAATTTTTCTTTTCAATTATTGAATTCTTGTTGTCCATCTGTATCTTCTGTATCTATCACTATCTCTACAACCAATTTTTAATATCAACATCTTCTTGAAATGTTACATATATACAGAAAAGTTTTCAAATTTTAGGTGTATTGCTTGGTGAATTTGCACAAACTGAGCACACTCATGTAATAAATACTCAGTTGAAGAAATTCAGTCTCTCCAAAATCCTCTCTTGTGATTCTTTGTCCACTCTCCCCCCTCTCCAAAACCATCCCCTGTTTAACTTCTAACACCATAGATTAGTTATATCTGATTGTGAACTTTCTATAAATGGAGTTACACTGTGTATAATCTTTTATTTCAAACTTCTTTAACTCAGCAATACATAAGCAAGTTTCATCCATGTTGCTGTGTATAGTTATTTATTATTACTGCATAGTATTGCATTGTATAACTATATTACAATTTATTAACCTCTGTTTAATAGAATTCAGAGTGTTTCCAGTTTGGGGCTCTTCAGTGAAAGATGTTGTTGTGAACATTTTAGTACATGTCTTTTAGTGAACATGTTTATACATTTCTTTTGCATACTTTCCTAAGAGTGGACTTGCTGGGTCATAGAATAGGCAGGTGTACAGCTTTTGAAGATATCATGAAAAAGTTTTCCAAAGTGTTTACTCCAATTTACACTCCCACCAGCGGCATATGCTATGAGAGTTCCAGTTTTTCCGCGTTGTTACCCTCACTTGGTAATGGTTCTGTTTTTCATTTTAGCCGTGCTGGTGAAGGGGTGTTTAATCAGCTTTATTTATTTATTTCTGGTTTGTGTTCTGGATTTTCAAGGGCTTAATTCTGTATGCCTCACTATAAGACCTCTCTTTTCTAGGTCTCATTTCTTTCATCTATAAATTAAATATACTATCCTGAGTGTTGAAACAGTGGCAAACAGGTTTCTAAACTTCATATTTCTTCTTTTCACATTTAAAATTCTCTTTATGGATTTCTCAAATAGTTGGGGTTTTTTTGTGTGTGTGTGTGATTAAATATCTTGATGCAAATTTCCTTCCAAGTAAACTCAACCTATATTTTCTGACTTCTTTCTTGAGACAGCCTGGGGGAGATGAGAGGTAACACTGTAGCTTGACAGAGTGCTGGCATTTTGTTGGAGCATTCTGGAAACACAGATGACCCAGTATTATTAAATGAACTTTTAAGTGCACCACTTCCTTTGATTCAAATCTGACCTGAAAAAATGGCTGGTAAGAGCAGAGTGTCAGTGTTGGAGTTTGAATCCAACCCGTTGTGAATACCTCTCATTTTCTTTCTGTGCCTCTTATAACATTCAGCGCGTTGGTTTCCTGAATACTGAGGTGCATAGCGCTGTGCACAGTGTCATTTTATACCTCTTGTTAACCTTCACTGAGAAGCTGTGTAAATAAAACACAGCTACGCTATATAAAGAGATCCTGTTTGAAGCTCCAAAAGGCTATGTGATGATTATCCTACAGCTCCTTCTCAAACAGGAAGAATGCCTCTCAAAGGCAAGCAATCAATCTGCTCCTTGGCACATCCTGGTGCCCTGGGGTTGCACCAGTGTCGGGAGATCACTGCCCGATTATTCCTTTGCTGGAAGTGCCTCTGCCTATTTCTACTGTCCTGCATTCATGTTTCTTTCAGAACTCACTCATTGCTGATACTGCTGTCGATCATAGTAACAATGAAGAAGAATCTACCATGTTTTTGAAGTAGCAAAATATATATATAGTGCTCTCATTCAGGCCTGAAACAAGGAATATTAGTGACAGTAGTGACATAAGACTTCGTTCACAGGGATTTCATTTTAGAAATTACTCAGGTAATTCTGAGTGATGGACTTTAAGGATGGAGAGCGTTCAGATTCCTCACTATCTTGTTCTCTGCATGAAAAAATGTCTCACCATCCAAGACCAGGGAGAATGTAAAACTTTCCATTAACCATTCTAGTTACTTGAATTCTATACCCTTTAACTTGACCTACCTATGTTTGCCCTATCTTGTCCCCTTAGCCAGGGTGGAGAAATGGGCTCTGTGAAGGGATTGATGCGTTTATTACTGACATTTACGTCAGTAGCATCTCTGCTGGAGGAACATGGAGGATGAAATATTTGAGTCCTCTGTCTGGTATGGAAGCTTTCGTCCCAAAGCATCTGTGCTAAATACCCTTGTGAGAATTTCTTACAAACCTTCGAGACTTGAACCAGTAGTCTGCCTTGAAATCCTTCAGAGGTGGGAATATGGGAGCCCTGGGCCTCATTAGCCTGCCACTCTCACCAGCCTCAGCCGGCAGAATGGTTGGGAGAAACAGCCCTGCACATCCCACGTGCAGGCCCAGCTTTAACCGTGCAATGTCTGTGCATCATGGGAAGATCTTGGAAACTGATCCTGGTGTTTCAAAGCTGGGATAAAGCTGAATATCAGGGGTGTCCAGGAGCTGAGGTTCAGGGAAGCAAGGAGGGCTTTGTCTAGCTCTGAATGGGCTGTGTGTGGCTTCAGAAGAGGGATGAGAACAAAAACACAGGGAGCAAATCAGGCTTTGTGTGAAGCATTTGGCGGTGTCAGCGTCCGTGCTTTTGATGTGTTGGGATGCTGCTCCTGACCTCACCAGGGAAAGTATAAAAGAGAGTATCTCTCCGGCCGCTTCCTTGGAAAAACGCAATCCCCCTTTCCTGTTCACCAGGCAGCATTAGGGAACACGCATCTGACTTCTCAGTTCTTCCTACTTTGTGAATGTGGGTGTAGGGGGGCCATCAAAACCTGCTGAAGGAGAAAGTAATGCATCTAAACTCTTTAATAGGTGGGTTTTATTGTGCTTTGATGAGACCTGCATGGAACACCTGTGCCTCATTCAGTCTTTATCATACTTCTTGGTTTTCATATTGACTACACTGAATATGCCATAAAACAAGAAAGAGAGACTGGTGTGTAAAGCAGTTCTTGATAGAGTACTTAGGGGCTTTTGGAACTGGCCCATAGCAGGATGATAACACCCTATGGCTGCCAATAGTGTGATGCAGGTGAGACGGACCAGTGCCAATGTGGGTGCTCTCCTGGATTGTCAGGCTACCCGCCAACAAGGTCACAGTAGATTACCTGGGAGCAGCTGACCTCCAGAGGCCACAGGTGTGTGAGGATGGCTCTTTACTCATGATGTTCCCTCCCAAGATGCCCACTGACATCCGAAATGTATTTAAGCATTGTTTTCCTGTTACCTGTGACTAGAGGCTGATTGATCAGGTGAGTGCAACTTTCAGACCATAAAAAGTGGAAGAGAGGATGCCTAAGAAATGGAAATGCTTCCTAAAGAGGGCAGTGGATTAAACTCACTTTCAAAAATCCTGTGTGAATATCCCAGGGCTGTCTTAAAATATTTCTTCCTTTAAAAGAGACATATTTCTATTCCTTGCTGGAGAAAAAAAAACCATATAGTTCTTTTGGATCTATTTTTGAGTAAATGAGTGGGGAGCAGGTGTGTTCTGGCTCTTAGTCTGTCTACTCTCATGGATAACTGGTCTTCCTCTGCAGGAAGGAGAGAGAATTCCTCCATGGACTAGTGAATTCCAAAACAGCCTGTTTCCGTAGCATGCTTCAGAAAGCCCAGATTTCACCTCTTCTCTTCGGCAGGACCTGATCCTTGCCACTCTTTCTAAAATCAGATCCAGCCCAGTCACTAGGATCTGGCAGTTGGCTGGGACCTTCTGTTGAGGGGGGGCCCTGTTGGGTCCCCACCTATGATGAATGAGGTAGCTCAGCTGCAACAGCTGAGGGCAGTACTTGGAGGGGAGGCTTAGGTGGGGTTCAGGCAGTGAAGAGAGGTAGCCAGCATGAGCCTCTAAATGTGACAAAATTACTCTGGGATCCTGAAAGGACTTGATAGAAAAATCACAATACTATTACAAATTGGATTATTCAAAGACTCAGACAAGCCACAGTTGTTTACTCATGTGTTACCACTAGAGACCTATAGGTACGAGGATGTAAAGCAAAATTCTGCTGTTCCTAGAAGTGTCACCCTGTCATTAAGTCTCAAGTTCATCCTTGTATTTAAATTAGCTTTCACCTGTCTTTCTGAATCTCTTGAGTTTGTCTCCCTGTGCTGCACATATGCCTCTGCCTTCAGGGGAAATATGATAGCTCACCATATTTTATGGCTTTTGACCATAGCTGCTATGCTGGACTGCAACCCTTTGTAGAATTGGGAAGCTAATGAACATGCCTCAGGAGATACAGTTTTTTTTTTTCCTGGTCTTTGTTGGTTTCTTGTCACTTTTTAGTCTCTTTGGCTTTAGACTACACACATGCCACACGCATACACACACGTACACACGTGTGCACATATGCACAACTGTATATATACATACATGCATGTATGTATACAAAAACTTGAATGTGCTCTCCCACTCTGATTTTAGTTGGCATTTCTCACATTTTAAAACTGTCTTGTAGGATACTAGAAGAGAAAGATATTTAGGGGCATTAAACTTATGTGTCAAATGTGAATGTGAAAAACTAGAATAACTTGAAATTAACTGTATGAATTTACAAGTAGACACTCCTAATTAAAGAATGAAGCTTAAAAAATGAGGGGATGGACATATACTTACATGCAATTTTAAACAAAAGGAAACAGGGTTGATATCAGAAGTAAAATTATATGAAAAAATTAAATGTGCAAAAGGGAACAGCCTAAGTTGCTAATGATATAAATCCAAATGAAAATAATAATTCCAAACTTTAGGTAATGAATCACAAATAGTTGAACAAAATAAAAAAAGGAGAAAATTGAAAACTCAAGGAAATAGTAGGAGGCAATTTTTAAAATACTAAGTAGGTAACAGAATAAAGAGAAATCAATAATGGGATTGACGGGCTTTTTTTAATGGTTGTATTTTTTTTAACATCTTTATTGGAGTATAATTGCTTTACAATGGTGTGTTAGTTTCTGCTGTATAACGAAGTGAATCAGCTATACATATACATATATCCCCATATCTCCTCCCTCTTGCGTCTCCCTCCCACCCTCCCTGTCGCACCCCTCTAGGTGGTCACAAAGCACGGAGCTGATCTCCCTGTGCCATGCAGCTGCTTCCCACTAGCTATCTGTTTTACATTTGGTAGTGTATATATGTCCATGCTGCTCTCTCACTTCATCCCAGCTTACCCTTCCCCCTCCCTGTGTCCTCGGGTGATGGTTGTATTTTGAATTGTGTCCTATCCAAGGAAGAAGAGGATGAAAATATGAGTAGAAATTAATATGTATGAAAATAATAAAAATGACAGCTAAATAAATTAGCACTAGAGTTTTTCTTGTTTTCACTTCTCATCTTACTTTCTTTTTCTTTAAAGAATCAAGACCAGTAAAACAGAGAAGACTCTCATAAAGGTGATCAGGGAAATAAAAAAGAAGTAGCCATGTACTTCATTAGGAATAGTCAAGGAGATGGAGTTAAATAGCTATTTGTGTATTTTTATATACACATAGAAGAAAAAGTAGAATTCTATGTCAGTACATACCAATACAGATAAACATATGGATGAAAGAATAATCTTAGAGGACACTATAAAAAACAACTGATTATAGAACAAATAGGAAAAAACTAAATAGAACCTGAATTAAATTATGAAAAATGTCTAAAAGTAACCCCATATCAACTTAGGAATGAGTTCTTGCAAGCAATTTTAGAACACAGAATTCTTATGCCGCTCGAAATATTTGAGCATAAAAAGACAAGTTTCTCCTTTTTTTCTTATAACTATAGAGAACCACAGACCAGTCTCTCTTAGAAATGGAAACACAAAATCCTAAACACATGATGGCTGTGTGAAATCAAGTATATTAAAGAAATTATGTGCTATGAATAAGTAGGCGTTATTCAAGGAATTTAATGATGGCTCAGTAATAAAAAGATATGATAATCATTGTAAGTAAGGGAAAAATGTATGACTATTCCTGATTTAAGGTAAATTAGAGAGAAATAGGATGAGAAGAATAAAATGTAATAAAAATATCTCTGACCAAGACATGCACATCATACTTAAAATGCAAACACTAGAGCCATCCTCCTTACAAGTCAAGATTGTTTGCCTCTCTTTTATACCACAATTGACACAATGTATAGAGAAACCACTTCAGTAGGAGAGAACATAAATATTTGTTAATATTTTCAGGAAAACTACTTGTGGAAAATTAAAACACTCAAGGAAACAAAATGAATGAGGCTCCAAAGCCTTTCATAAGCACATCTCTTAAGTGGACAAACGGTATGAAGGTGAAAAAATTAAACTATTAGCATTCATGGAAAATATAAGCACATATTTATGTTAGTTTGGAGTAAACAAGAACTATACACCCATGATGGAAATTATAAAAGAAAATTTGAAAGGAAATAAGATAAAACAATTTAAATTTAGAGAAAACTGGGTAAGTATTTTTGAACAAATATGACAGGTAGAAGGTTAATATCTTTAATATGTAAAAAAGCTCTTAACACAGACTCACAAACATAGAGAACAAACCAGTGGTTACCAGTCGGGGGTGGGGGTTCCAAACTACTGGCTGTAAGATAAGCTCAAGGATGTATTGTACAGCATGGGAAATAGAGCCAATATTTTGTCATAACTGTAAATGGAAAGTAACCTTTAAAAATTGTATAAAAAAATTAAAACCTCTTGTAAAACAAAAAATAAATATCCTTCAAGAAAACAGTCTATAGAAAAGGAAACACAAGTTGTCTAGAAACAGATAAGAAACAACAATGACTTATCACTAATCTTATTAGTTAAGCAACAACTGGTTTTTGGAAAAGTTGACTGAGTAAATGAAAGATAATTAACTCAAGGCAGTAGAGAGAGTGGCAATTCAGATGTAGGCTGTGGAATAGAATGATTTGAGTTAAAACACTTTCCTACCACTTTCTAACTGCTACTCTCAATCCTCAGTGCCAACATTTATAAGTAACGGGGGTGGCCTTCACAGGATCACTGGTCGAAGTAAATGATAAAACCATGTCCACCTGAAACTTGTGGAAGCATATCTAAGCATTGTATCTGTCTGTCCCTCTATCTCTATCTATGTTTGGCATCCGCCAATTATATCTTTCTTTCTAATTACATTTTTTAAACATCTTTATTCGAGTATAATTGCTTTACAATTGTGTGTTAGTTTCTGCTGTATAACAAAGTGAATCAGGTATATGCATACATATATCCCCATATCCCCTCCCTATTGTGTCTCCCTCCCACCCTCCCTATCCCACCCCTCTAGGTGGTCACAAAGCACTGAGCTGATCTCCCTCTGCTATGCAGCTGCTTCCCACTAGCTATCTGTTTTACATTTGGTAGTGTATATATGTCCATGCCACTCTCTCACTTCGTCCCAGCTTACCCTTCCCCCTCCCCCTCCCCGTGTCCTCAAGTCCAGAACCATTTTTTTTTAGATTCCATATATATGTGTTAGCATATGGTATCTGTTTTTCTTTCTGACTTACTTCACTCTGTATGGCAGACTCTAGGTCCATCCACCTCACTACAAATAACTCAATTTCAGTTCTTTTTTATGGCTAATATTCCATTGTATATATGTGCCACATCTTTTTTATCCATTCATCTGTCAATGGACACTTAGGTTGCTTCCATGTCCTGGCTATTGTAAATAGTGCTACAGTGAACACTGTGGTACATGACTTTTTGAATTACAGTTTTCTCAGAGTATGTACCCAGTAGGGGGATTGCTGGGTCATATGGTAGTTCTATTTGTAGTTTTTCAAGGAACCTCCATACTGTTCTCCACAGTGGCTGTATCAATTTACATTCCCACCAACAGTGCAAGAGGGTTCCCTTTTCTCCACACCCTCTCCAGCATTTATTGTTTGTAGATTTTTTGATGATGGCCATTCTGACTGGTGTGAGGTGATACCTCATTGTAGTTTTGATTTGCATTTCTCTAATGATTAGTGATGTTGAGCATTCTTTCATGTGTTTGTTGGCAATCTGTATATCTTCTTTGGAGGAATGTCTGTTTAGGTCTTCTGCCCATTTTTGGATTGGGTTGTTTGTTTTTTTGACATTGAGCTGCATGAGCTGCATGTATATTTTAGAGATTAATCCTTTGTCAGTTGCTTCATTTGCAAATATTTTCTCCCATTCTGAAGGTTGTCTTTTTGTCTTGTTTAGGGTTTCCTTTGCTGTGCAAAAGCTTTTAAGTTCCATTAGGTCCCATTTGTTTATTTTTGTTTTTATTTCCATTTCTGTAGGAAGTGGGTCAAAAAGGATCTTGCTGTGATTTATGACATAGAGTGTTCTGTCTATGTTTTTCTCTAAGAGTTTGATAGTGTCTGGCCTTACATTTAGGTCTTTAATCCATTTTGAGTTTCTTTTTGTGTATGGTGTTAGGAAGAGTTCTAATTTCATTCTTTTACATGTACCTGTCCAGTTTTCCCAGCACCACTTATTGAAGAGGCTGTCTTTTCTCCATTGTATATTCTTGCCTCCTTTGTCAAAGATAAGGTGACCATATGTGTGTGGGTTTATCTCTGGGCTTTCTATCCTGTTCCATTGATCTATATTTCTGTTTCTGTGTCAGTACCATACAGTTTTGATTACTGTAGCTTTGTAGTATAGTCTGAAGTCAGGGAGCCTGATTCCTCCAGCTCCGTTTTTCTTTCTCAAGTGATTGCTTTGGCTATTTGGGGTCTTTTGTGTTTCAATACAAGTTGAGAAATTTTTTATTCTAGCTCTGTGAAAAATGCCATTTGTAGTTTGATAGGTATTACATTTTTATCTATTTTAAGAAGGCATGGGTTGGTGGAGTGAGAGAGAGAGAGAATTTCCATATATGTGTGTGTGTGTGTGTGTGTGTGTGTGTGTGTGTGTGTGTATACACACACATATATAACATCCATAATAAAATTAATAAAACTTGGCTTAAAAGTGACATAGTGCAGTGAAGGAAGTTTGTTGGCCAGTCATCCAGGTAATTGATGCTACTCTCACACTAGGTAGACCCTGAAACCTTGGTGGCTTAGCAAGGTTAAAATCTGTTTTTCACTCATGTCACAGCTAGGTGTAGCCATGTCATCTGGAACATATGGCCTCCAAGGTTGCCATGGCAAAGGAAGAAAGCAAGTTGGAGGGTTTGGACTTAATGTCATTTTTTTCCCCCACATTCCATCACATAGAACTTAGTCATATAGCCCTGGCTTACCTGCAAAGGAAACCAGGAAATGTAGAGAAGTCCATGAAGATCAGATGAGCATTATTGGTCTCTGCCTTTGATAGAGTATAATTATGTCCAAGCTCTCCAGGATGACACAGTTGCACTGTGAAATTTCTAGAACCATCTTCAGAATTTGTTCCATTGTAATAATCACTTTGCAATAACACCATCATCTGGGAGTTTGTTGGAGACTATTGATCTCACTCCTCCATTTTCATAAAAGATTGTCAGTCAGTAAAAACAACAACAACAACAGTAATAATAGCAGATCTGCATTCAGATTAGAGAATTATTTTTAAATGTCTGCTTTCCAATTCTTACTTAAATGTTAGTTGAAATAAGGAATATTTGGAAGTGAGTGTGTGGGAGTTCTCCTTAAAAATATTGTAATTCTTGGATCAAGCAGGACAAATCTACATGCCCTGTAGACCCTCTATGTTATTCCCTCCCTTTCCCCTTCATTGCCTCTCTCTCCCTACCCCTCCAGACTGCTTTCAGAGGATTGCACTTTGCTTCATGCTTGAAGATCCTAATGAAACCCATCAGCGCGTTTGCAATTTGGTTTCCATGCACAGTATCTCTCAGTGGTCCATATGTGAACCTCCAAGTGAGATATTTCTTTCAATACTGAGTTTTAAGAAAAGTTTGGCTTATTTTGAAGGATACTGTGTTTTATTCATTTTTCTTCATGCTTTCTCTTTTGCTTTGGCCACCAGGAAGCTCCGTCAAATTGTTGGATCAACTAACACAACTAGGACATGAAGGGCCACAAATATGTATTGTACCATCCTCTCTCCCATGTTAATCTTTCATTTAGATTGATATTTTTGATATTTATATTTTTGTTTCTATTTCAGTATTGTAATATATGTTTTAAAGTCACCTTAAATCCCATGTCCTAGATTTGCCCCTGGGGAATCAGTCAGCTCAGAAGCTTCCAGAGATGATTATTGGAAGGACTCTTTTGATATAGAAAGTTGGGACGCTTTTGGTTATGAGGCCAAACTTTACAGAAAAATATCAATTTCTTAGGTGTTCGTGTGTGCATATTTTATTAAAGAGCAAGGCTTGGCAGAGACGATGTTTATGGGAAGTGAAGAGATATGTGACAGCCAATTTAATAAGGAACAGAAATAAATTATAGAGAGTCCTTTCAGGACTCACGAAGGTTTTCTGCATTCTTCTATGTTAGAGGGAATATTTTCTATCTCTTTATGGATTGCTTCACTAATGGGTGGGGAAATGAAGTACCTTGACTAGACTGTTGATATGTCTATAAAGATCATACTCATGAGTGAAAAACATAGGATTTGCCCATTTCTCAGAATATAGAGTGTTATAAATAGAGCAGTATTAGATTATAGATGATGACCTAGTTTCCATGGCAACAACATTCATTATCTTATCTCATTCTCTCCTAACTTACCCAATTTAACTGCCCTATCCCTTTCATCACACCTCCCCCTCATTAAACACTTACCAGATCCTTTTCTGTTGCTATGTAGGCAGTATAATAGCTTTCACAGCTGCTTGCTGAATGAATTGGGAAACACACACACACACTTTGAGAGTGTAAGGAGAAGAATTTCAGCAGTATTTCAGGATCAAGGGATGCAAGTGGCAGGTATGTGTTCTATGTATATACACACATACAGTGCATCCCCCTGGCACATTTTGCACAGAAATGTGCCCTGGTTTTGGTGCACAGAGATGCCATGTGTGTCGATTTGATGGAGTCTGGGTTCTCCTGACAGTGTGACAGGGTATTAATCACATGTGACCAAAATAGCACACAAAGGAGGGCACTCCTGTTTGTTTTTATTTTTTTCCTTCCCTGGGTGGGAATGGCTGATTTGCTGAAATTCCTTGTCTTTGCATCCTTTCTGGTTTCTTTTTTTATTCTCTGTCTTTGTGTCATCCTTCATCCTTACTAGAGGACTTCTCATTTAGAACTGCAAGGTAGGTGTGTTGTCTTGGGCATGTGAGGTCATGGGGACCAAGCTAGTGGAGTAAGGATAGCATAAAAAAATAGATGTTGTTTCACATTGACTTGTTTCCTCCTAAGACCCATTGTGAGAATCATATAGCTTCATAATTATTATCTTAATGGCTTTGTCTTACTTAGGAGGATAAAGTAGGTAATAGTTAAGATTTAAAACATTTTTAATGGCCAAGTCATGCTGATAGTTAATACTTATCTTTGTATGATTTACAAACAGAGAATACTGGAGTAATTATTATATTTTTACATGTGCTATTTCAAAGTGAAGTAATCACATGCTATTCTATTGGAAATTTCTAATATGGGATAGTGAAACCTTAGGGTCAGAGTCTGTTGTCAAATGCCTTGCCTTGGTCAGGAATGGCTTGGTACTTGATATATCCTGTCCTCTGCCCGTGATAGGAGATGGCCAATAGAGGGTGGACTTGACTTTGTGGTCCCAAGGACATAAGATTATGTTGGCTTCATCAGTCACTGTGCCTGAGGTTGGAGTACAGATATCTGGAAATGGGTCTGTGGTCAGGAGGTTATGGGGGGAGGGGGGGCAAGAGCAAAGCCAGGAGAGCAGAGTTCAACCAAATTCTTAAGCAGTGGTCAGCAAATATTTTCTGTAAAGGGCCAGATAGGCTTTGCAGGTCCTATGGTTTCTGTTGCAACTCTTCAACTCCGCTGTTGGCATGAAGGAGGTCATAGATAATATATAGATGAATGGACATGGTTGTGTTCCAATAAAACTTTATTTATAAAAATAGGCAGTTGGCTCTATTTGACCCACAGGCCATAGTTTGCTGACCCTTGTTTTTCAAATGGTACCAAGTAGATAGTAGTTACTGGGATGTGGGGTCAAATAAGAAGAATGGGTTGATCAACAAATCTAGCAAGAAGAAAAATGAGAAGTAATGGTAAAAATCGACAATTAAATGGTATTTACTGTATGCTAGTCACTCTTCTCGGTGTTTTACACTCATTAACTCACTGCATCTTTATAACAACAGCACCATGGTATAAGTACTGTCTTATTGGCTGGGAAACATGCAGGTTACATAATGTTCCCAAGATCACGTGGATAGTGAGTGGTAGGGCTGGGATTCAATCCCAGGTCTGAAATTCAAATCAGGTTTCAAAATTCAAATCAACCTCCAAAATCCAAGTTGTAAGCCACTGTGGATTATTACCTTGTATAGTGGAGCTGACAAGTGAGAGGTGGTCAGGAGGAATTCTGGAGATGAGTTCATATGTGTGCAGTAAACTTTATATTGTCTCAGAATGTGCCTAATGCTGCATTTGAAAGGCCAGAATGGGATAGACAGGATTTACAGTGACTACCCCTGATGGGACTTGCAGAAAGGCAGAGACTGACGGAAAGTCTCCACTCTGACATTAACTTTCTTGGTGTGTGAAATATATCATACACATAAAAGAGTGTATATAACATATACTATGAATGTAAGGAATAATAATAATAAAACACCCCTGAACCCACTATTTCACTTAGAAACAGGTCATTATCAGGACCAAAGAAACCTCTCTGAGCCCCCTGGTCCCATTCCATTCTTGTCTCCTTCCAAAATACCCCATTATTCTCCATTTAAATGAATATTTGCCTTGCTTTTCTCTATAATGTATGACATATGTATGTACTCTAAACAGTATGCTCTTTAGTTTTGTCGTTCATATGAATGGAATAATACTGCTTCGGTGACTTGATTTTTTCTTTCTGCATCAAATCTTTGAAGTTCGTACACCTTGCTAAATCTAATGGTAATTCATTTCCATTGCTGTATAATATTCCATTTGTCTGAATATAATCCAGTTTATTTATTCATCCTGTTAATGGGCATTAGGTTTGCTTTAGGTTTTAGTCTGCTGAGGGCGATGCTGCTATGAACATTTCTATATGTATTTCATATTATGGAGCACACATGCAAGAATTTCTTTAGGAAATATTTTTATGAGTGGAATCCTTGCCCATAGATTGTGAACACACTGAACCTTAAGAGGTAATGCCAAAGTACATTTCAAAGTGGTTGTACCAATTTACTTGTTCACCAGCAGTGTCTGAGGGTTGGTAAGGCTCTATATCCTTGCTAACCCTTGATGTCGCTGGGTGAGTGGATTTGATAGGCTATCTCTTTGTGGTTTTAATTTACATTCCCCTAATAACACTTGAAAGTTTTTTTGGGTTTTAATATTATTGCCTCAGACTCATCCTAGTTACTATGGGTGAATGTCAAATAGACTCTTCCATGGGAAAACCTCACTGTACGTGACTTATTTATCTCCATCATACTGGTAGGGTTGGTGGATGAGCCACCCAAACACAGAAATGTCCTCCTAGGATCCAGGTGGACACATTTATGTCTCCACATCAATCAAAATTCCATTCATTCTTCTGGATTTTGGAGGCAGAGGGACTCAGGCTTATTCATACCTCATTCCCACCACAAACCAGCAGACGGAACTTAGGCAAAATTATTTCACTTCTTGAAACTCAGTTGGCTAAATAATAAGATGAGCACAGTAGCATCTCTCTGTGCTGGATGTTGTCTGTTGATTCTAAGTTCTTCCTTGTTTTGCGGGGGCTGGAAGGCTGAAAACTACATTTTCCAGGCTCCTTTGGTCAATAGGGTTCTGGTTTGGATCCTGCCAATGCAAGACATCCATGCAGACTTGGAAGGCAGAGAAGAGGAGAGGCATTCATTGCTCTCTGCTTGTTCAGGGTGGCCACATAGATGTACAGTGAACATGATGTTTGCAGTGACTTGAAGGTGAGCTTCTGGAAACCCCCACTTCATGTGGCACTCAGGTGAGATCATTGGCACGGGCTTCCTGTGATTCAAGTATTTTCTGATTTCAAAGTCAGCAGTAGTTCTCACTGACCATCAGTCCCCTGCCCTGTATTTAAGAATCTCTGTAATTAATACAAACTCCCTTTCTGCTAGAATACCTAGAGTGGATCTATTCATCTGACTGAAATCTGACTGATACACGCTCCCTTATACTACCTAACTACTTCAGACCGTTGTGAAGATGAAATGGAATAATTCATGTAGAGCACCTATTATGAGCCTGGCATGTAGTGGGTGCTCTATAAGCATCCATCTTTTTTCAGAAAAAGGATCATCTCCCACTTTGATGTACAGAAATGGAAATGAATAGAGAATGGTGAAGGATCTTGCTTCAGACAGTAGATAGGAGACCTTGAGAAAACCTTCATTTAAAACTTTGTTTCCATGACACCCAGGCCAAGGCTCTAACACAGCTGCTTTAGCACTGCCAAATCTGTGGTGAGACTCCCAAATGTCTGGAAGCCAGCGTTGCGTGCCGCTGGCCAGGTTCGGTCTCCACCAGGTGTGTTGGAGCGCTAGCATCCTTCCCTAGCTGTGATGGTGCCGTTCTTTATGATGTTCACTCTGATCTCATTAAAACATCTCTACCCAGAGTTATCCCTTCCTCAAAACCCTGCTAATACCTGCCAGGAAATTTTCTGAACAATTTTCTAAGTTGAGTCAATGAATAGAAACCACCTCCCTCCATACTGTTGAAGCATCACCTGGAAGCAGTTGGTGCAGCTCTGGTTCATTTCTCCACTGGCCTCACGCAGCTTTGAAATAGAACACACACTGACTGGTTAACAATCAGAAATGCCAGCAGGTCTGAACTCACTTCCACAGGCTCCTTTGCTACTGTGTTTTGGCATTTTTAGAGTCCTTCAAGAACAACCGTAGAAAAGCTGGGCTGCAAATCAAATTCTGTCTGACTTCAGAGTTCTTACTTTTTTACTGTTGGAAGAAAATGCTCCACTGAGAGAAGATGTCACCCTCTCCCTTTCTCAGCACTAGCCAACTGGATTCTAATCCCCACCCTCTCCAGGCAAAGCCTGCCTTTGTTGTCCGCAAGTCCCCTCTTCTCTGTTAGGAGCCCCCTACACTTCAGAGATTCAGGGTTCTCGAGTGAACTTATATCACGGTGCCCCCACCTCCAAGGAACACCTGCATTTTAAGGCCTGTGCCCCCTGCTGTGGAAGCTCTGCTTACACATTCAGCAGCCATATAAGTGCCTCGTGTGTAATGGGCACTGTGATCGGCAGCAGGGACAGGACTGAGCAAGCCTTCCTGTTCTCCAGGAGGTTAAGGAAAGACACTGCCGGGCAGTGCCAGCTTGGCTGTGAGAGCTCAGGCTTGGGGGGTCACGGCTATCAGGGAATGCGTGGGCTTGAAGGGAGATTTAGGCAAAGCAGGGAGGCAGTCCACACCGAAGGTGAGGAGCCGTGAGTTTTTGCCACACCTTGGCTGCTGAAACACCTCATGAGATACTCATGTGACCTTTCCAGCTCAGGGGACACGTGGGCAGCAAATGTGGGGCGGCTTTGTCTGACAGTCCAGCTGCAGGACAGCCTCATGCTGAGGGAAGCTGAAGGGTGTGCTCTTTACATGCAGGGAGGGGCACCACGGGGAGAGGGACTCACACAGGGAGGCTGTGGGAGGGGGAGCTGGGAAGAGATGGATGGGGAGTGATATGTGGCCAATCTCTGTTTCGGAACGAGAGGCTGCTCATGTCAGCAGAGGGCATCAGTGGCCAGGGGCCTGTCGGTTTGTCCATCTGTGTGTCTGCAGTTATAGGAAACCCTATTCCAGAAATGGAATCCAATCCCTTGCCCCGTTTATGTCAGCTTAATACAAGTCAAAACCAACGATGTCGGCTATATCTTCTGTGTTTTATCACTAAAGTTTGGTATTTATTGCTTAGTGTTTTGAGAATACCTACTTTATGGGGTATTTACAGGGGGAACTAGTTAGACAGTTTTTGATAATAGAGCCATCTCATTTCCTGGCAAAATACTCCATCTTTTCCTACTACCTTTTTTTTTTTAACATCTTTATTGCAGTATAATTGTTTTACAATGGTGTGTCAGTTTACGCTTTATAACAAAGTGAATCAGCTATACATATACATATATCCCCATATCTCTTCCCTCTTACGTCTCCCTCCCTCCCACCCTCCCTACCCCACCCCTCTAGCTGGTCACAAAGCACCGAGCTGATCTCCCTGTGCTACGCAGCTGCTTCCCACTAGCTATCTATTTTACATCTGGTAGTGTATATATGTCCATGCCACTCTCTCACTTTGTCCCAGCTTACCCTTCCCCCTCCCGTGTCCTCAAGTACATTCTTTACGTCTGTGACTTCATTCCTGTCCTGCCCCTAGGTTCTTCAAAGACATTTTTTTTTCATTTTTTAGATTCCATATATGTGTTAGCATATGGTATTTGATTTTCTCTTTCTGCCTTACTTCACTCTGTATGACAGACTATAGGTCCAACCACCTCACTACAAATAACTCAATTTCATTTCTTTTTATGGCTGAGTAAATTCCATTGTATATATGTGCCACATCTTCTTTATCCATTCATCTGTCGATGGACACTTAGGTTGCTTCCGTGTCCTGGCTATTGTAAGCAGTGATGCAATGAACATTGTGGTACATGACTCTTTTTGAATTATGGTTTTCTCAGGTGTTATGTCCTGTAGTGGAATTGCTGGGTCATATGGTAGTTCTATTTGTAGTTTTTCAAGGAACCTCCATACTGTTCTCCATAGTAGCTGTATCAATTTACATTCCCACCAACAGTGCAAGAGGGTTCCCTTTTCTCCACACCCCTTCCAGCATTTATTGTTTGTAGATTTTTTAATGATGGCCATTCTGGCAGGTGTGAGATGATACCTCATTGTAGTTTTGATTTGCATTTCTCTAATGATTAGTAATGTTGAGCATCCTTTCATGTGCTTGTTGGCAATCTGTATGTCTTCTATGGAGAAATGTCTATTTAGGTCTTCTCTCCATTTTTGGATTGGGTTGTTTGTTTTGTATTTCCTTAATTTCTCTTTCAGATTTTTCATCATTAGTGTATAGGAATGCAAGAGATTTCTGTGCATTAATTTTGTATCCTGCTTCTTTACCAAATTCACTGCTTAGCTCTAGTAGTTTTCTGGTAGCATCTTTAGGATTCTCTATGTATAATATCATGTCATCTGCAAAGAGTGACACCTTTACTTCTTCTTTTCTGATTTGGATTCCTTTAATTTCTTTCCTTCTCTGACTGCTGTGGGTAAAGCTCCCAAAACTATGTTGAATAATAGTGGTGAGAGTGGATAACCTTGTCTTGTTCCTGATCTTAGAGGAAATGGTTTCAGTTTTTCATCACTGAGAATGATGTTGGCTGTGGGTTTGTCATATATGGCCTGTATTTTGTTGAGGTAAGTTCCCTCTATGCCTACTTTCCGGAGGGTTTTTATCATGAGTGGGTGTTAAATGTTTTGAAAGCTTCTTCTGCATCTATTTAGATGATCATATGGTTTTTCTCCATCAATTTGTTAATATGGTTTATCACATTGATTTGCATATATTGAAGAACCCTTGCATTCCTGGGATAAACCCCACTTGATCATGATATATGATCCTTTTAATGTGCTGTTGGATTCTGTTTGCTAGTATTTTGTCGAGGATTTTTGCGTCTGTGTTCATCAGTGATATTGGCCTGTAGTTTTTCTTTCTTGTTACGTCTTTGTCAGGTTTTAGTATCATGGTGACGGTGGCCTCATAGAATGAGTTTGTGAGTGTTCCTCCCCTGGTATATTTTGGAAGAGTTTGAGAATGATAGGTGTTAGCGCTTCTCTAAATGTTTGATAGAATTCGCCTGTGAAGCCATCTGGTCCTGGGCTTTTGTTTGTTGGAAGATTTTTAGTCATAGTTTCAATTTCCTTTCTTGTGATTGGTCTGTTTATATTTTCTATTTCTTCCTGGTTCAGTCTGAGAGGTTGTGCTTTTCTAGGAATTTGTCCATTTCTTCCAGGTTGTCCATTTTATTGGCATAGAGTTGCTTGTAGTAATCTCTCATGATCCTTTGTATATCTGCAGTGTCAGTTGTTTCTTCTCCTTTTTATTTCTAATTCTATTGATTTGAGTCTTCTCCCCTTTTTCTTGATGAGTCTTTTTAATGGTTTATCAATTTTGTTTATCTTCTCAAAGAACCAGCTTTTAGTTTTATTGATCTTTGCTGTTGTTTCCTTCATTTCTTTTTCATTTATTTCTGATCTGCTGATCTTTATGATTTCTTTCCTTCTGCTAACTTTGGGGGGTTTTTTGTTCTTCTTTCTCTAATTGCTTTAGGTATAAGATTATGTTGTTTATTTGAGATGTTTCTTGTTTCTTGAGGTAGGATTGTATTGCTATAAACTTCTGTGTTAGAACTGCTTTTGCTACATTCCATAGGTTTTGTGTCATCGTGATTTCATTGTCATTTGTTTCTAGGTATTTTTGATTTCCTCTTTGATTTATTCAGTGAACTCTTGGTTATTTAGTAGTGTATTGTTTAGCCTCTATGTGTTTGTAATTTTTACAGATTTTTTCCTTTAATTGATATCTCATCTCATAGCATCGTGCTTGGAAAACATACTTGATACAATTTCAATTTTCTTAAATTTACCAAGGCTTGATTTGTGACCCAAGATATGATCTATCCTGGAGAATGTTACATGAGAGCTTGAGAAGAAAATGTGTTGTTTTTGAATGGAATGTCCTGTAAATATCATAAGTCCATTTTGTTTAATGTGTCATTTAAAGCTTCTGTGTCCGTATTTATTATCAATTTGGATCATCTGTCCATTGGTGAATGTGGGGTTTTAAAGTCTGTTACTATGATTGTGTTACTGTCGATTTCCCTTTTATGGCTGTTAGCCTTTGCCTTATATATTGAGGTGCTCCTATGTTGGGTGCATAAATATGTACAATTGTTATATCTTCTTCTTGGATTGATCCCTTGATCATTATGTAGTTTCCTTCTCTGTCTCTCGTAATAGTCTTTATTTAAAGTCTATTTTGTCTGATATGAGAATTACTATTCCAGCTGTATTTTGATTTCCATTTGCATGCAATATCCTTTTCTGTCCTTTCACTTTCAGTCTGTATGTGTCTGTAGGTTTGAAGTAGGTCTCTTGCAGACAGCATTTATACGGGTCTTGTTTTTGTATCCATTCAGCCAGTCTGTGTTTTTGGTTGGCGCATTTAATCCATTTACATTTAAGGCAGTTATCGATATGTATGTTCCTATTACCATTTTTTAAATTGTTTTGGGTTTGTTATTGTACGTCCTTCTCTTGTGTTTCCTTTGTAGAGAAGTTCCTTTAGCATTTGCTGTAAAGAGGTTTCGTGGTGGTGAATTTTCTTAGCTTTTGCCTCTCTGTAAAGATTTTAATTTCTGTGTCGAATCTGAATGGGATCCTTGCTGGGTAGAGTAATCTTGGTTGTAGGTTTTTCCCTTTCATCACTTTAAATATGTCCTGTCAGTCCCTTCTGGCTTTTAGATTTTCTGCTGAAAGATCAGCTGTTAACCCTATGGGGATTCTGTTGTATATTATTTGTTGTTTTTTCCTTGCTGCTTTTAATATTTTTTTTGTATTTAATTTTTGATAGTTTGATTAATATGTGTCTTGGAGTGTTTCTTCTTTGATTTGTCCTGTATGGGACTCTCTGAACTTCCTGGACTTTTTTTCCTTTCCCATATTAGGGAAGTTTTCAACTATAATCTCTTCAAATATTTTCTCAGTCCCTTTTTTTTTCTCTTCTTCTTCTGGGACCCCTATAATTCGAATGTTGATGCATTTTATGTTGTTCCAGAGTTCTCTGAGACTGTCCTCAATTCTTTTCCTTCGTTTTTCTTTATTCTTCTCTGCAGAATAGTAGTTATTTCCACTCTTTTATCTTCCAGGTCACTTATCTATTCTTCTGCGTCAGTTATTCTGCTATTGATTCCTTCTAGAGAATTTTTAATTTCATTTATTGTGTTGTTTATCATTGTTTGTTTGCTCTTTGGTTCTTCTAGGTCCTTGTTAAATGTTTCTTTTATTTTCTCCATTATATTTCCAAGATTTTGGATCATCTTGCTATCATTACTCTGAATTCTTTTTCAGGTAGACTATTTCCTGTTCATCTGTTAGGTCTGCTGGGTTTTTACCTTGCTCCTTCATCTGCTGTGTGTTTCTCTGTCTTCTCATTTTGCTTAGCTTACTGTGTTTGGGGTCTCCTTTTCACAGCCTGTAGGTTCATAGTTCCTGTTGTGTTTGGTGTCTGCCCCCAGTGGCTAAGTTTGTTTCAGTGGGTTGTGTAGGCCTCCTGGTGGAGGGGACTGGTGCCTGTGTTGTGGTGGATGAGGCTGGATCTTGTCTTTCTGGTGGGCAGGACTGCATCTGGTGGTGTGTTTTGGGGTGTCTGTGACTTTATTATGCTTTTAGGCAGCCTGTCTGCTAATGGGTGGGGTTGTGTTCCTGTCTTGCTAGTTGTTTGGCATAGGGTGTCCAGCACTGCAGCTTGCAGGTCGTTGAGTGGAGCTGGGTCTTAGCCTTGAGATGGAGATCTCTGTGAGAGGTTTCGCTGTTTGATATTACGTGGAGCTGTGAGGTCTCTGGTGTACCATTGTCCTGAACTTGGCTCTGCCACCCCAGAGGCACAGGCCTGACACCCATCCGGGGCACCAAGACTTTGTCAGCCACGTGGCTCAGAAGAAAAGGGAGAAAAAAAGAAAGAAAAAATAAAATAAAGTTATTAAAATAAAAAAGTTAGTAAAAATTAAAAAGTAATAAATAGAAAAAAAAAGAAAGAAGAGAGCAACGGAAGTAAAAAACAAATCCACTAATGTTAATACGTGCTATAAATTATACTTTGGTAAAAACAAAAAAAAAGGACAGACAGAACTGTAGCACAAATGATAAAAGTAAAGCTATACAGACAAAATCAGACAAAGAAGCATACACATACCCACTCACAAAAAGCGAAAATGGAAATATGTATCATTGCTCCCAAAGTCCACCACCTCAATTTTGGGATGATTCATTGTTTATTCAGGTATTCCACAGATGCAAGGTACATCAAGGTACATCAACTTGATTGTGGAGATTTAATCTGCGGCTCCTTGAGGCTGCCGGGAGAGATTTCCCTTTCTCTTCTCTGTTCACGCAGCTCCTGGGGTTCAGCTTTGGATTTGGCCCCACCTCTGTGTGTAGGTCACCTAAGGGCGGCTGCTCTTCACTCAGACAGGACGGGGTTAAAGTAGCAGCTGATAGGGGTCTCTAGTTCACTCAGGCCGGGTGGAGGACGGAGTACGGAATGCGGGGCAAGCCTGCGGCAGCAGTGGCCAGCATGATGTTGCAACAGCGTGAGGCGTGCTGTGCTGGGAATTTGTCTCTGGATCACGGGACCTTGGCAGTGGCGGGCTGCACAGGCTCCCGGGAGGGGAGGTGTGGATAGTGACCTGTGCTTCCACACAGGCTTCTTCATGGCTGCAGCAGTAGCCTTAGCATTTCATGCCCCTCTCTGGTGTCCACGCTGATAGCTGAAGCTCACACCCATCTCTGGAGCTCGTTTAGGTGGTGCTTTTAATCCCCTCTCCTTGTGCACCCCGAAACAGTGGTCTCTTGCCTCTTAAGCAGGTCCAGACTTTTTCCTGCACTAGCGCTCTTCAGGCTGTGTTCATTAGCCAACCCCAGTCCTCTCCCTGGGATCTGACCTCCGAGGCTCAAGCCTCAGCTGCCAGCCCCCACCCGCCCCAGTGGGTGAGCAGACAAGCCTCTCAGGCTGGTGAGTGCTGATCGGCACCAATCCTCTGTGCGGGAATCTCTCCACTTTGCCCTATGCACCCCTGTTGCTGTGCTCTCCTCTGTGGCTCTGAAGCATCCCCCCCGCCACCCCCCGTCTCCGCCAGTGAAGGGGCTTCCTAGTGTGTGGAAACTTTCCCTCCTTCACAGCTCCCTCCCAGAGGTGCAGGTCCCGTCCCTATTCTTTTGTCTCTGTTTTTTTCTTTTTTCTTTTGCCCTACCCAGGTACATAGGGGTGTTTCTTGCTTTTTGGGAAGTCTGAAGTCTTCTGCCAGCATTCGTTAGGTGTTCTGTAGGAGTTGTTTCACATGTAGATGTATTTCTGATGTATTTGTGGTGAGGAAGGTGATCTCCACGACTTACTCTTCCACCATCTTGAAGGCCTTCCTACTGTCTTTTAAGGCAAGAATGAAGGGTGGTAATTTTTTTTTTATACCAGGGAGAATATTAGAATTGTGTTAAGGGAAATGGAATACATTTGGCCTTGCCTTTCAAGTCCCTGTGTGGTTTTCCTCATTTTTAAAATGGGAATGGTGCCATCTATGTCAGAGGGCGATTGTCCATACATAGTGAGATAATGGATCTAAGAAGACTTCTATACTCCAGTGTCAGGCTGGCTCCAAGGAGAGGAGGTCCCTTGATTCTAGGAACATGGAAGATCTTTGTCCAGTGGGTGTGTCAGAGCAGGGGTTAAGTTAATAAACAGCTTTACTCTAACCCACATGGAGCCCAAGGATACTCCTGTGCAAAGCAAGAGCCCTGTGAGCAATCTAAATCCATCCATCATGTGACCAAAAACTTTGTACTAGAAAGAGGGAGAAAGAAGTGCGCCTGGCTGAAGGTGGGAAGTGCTAACAATATGTTTGGTTGGAAGGCCTGCTCTGCCAGATGCCATTCTTGTTAGCTCTGCAAGCTGCACCTCACTTTGTCTGCTATATTTCTGTGGTGGGCATTGCTATTCTCATTCTAGAAAAGCTGTGGCTTAGAGAGTAACTTGCCCAATGGTGGAACATGCATTTGAGGCCAGATAGATTGGACGCTCAAGCCTACCCTCTTTCTTCTGCATGGTACTGCATCTGCTGCTGCCCCAGGAGAAAGAAGACTGTATATAGCCACTTAAAGGAGCCTACAGTTGTTATTGTTCCCATGCTGCTCTTTTGTCACGGAAGCAGGAAACACAGGAGGCCTTGCTAATGGCTGAGGGTCACAGGCACTTGACTCACGTGTCTGGCAACATGGTGATGTTGATCATCTTTTCCTGTGTCTGTTGGCCATCTGTATGTCTTCTTTGGAAAAATGTCTATTCAGGTCTTCTGCCCATTTTTTAATCAGGTTGTTTGTTTTTTTTTTTTGATGTTGAGTTGTATGAGTTCTTTTTATATTTTGGATATTAACCCCTTATCAGATGTATCACTTGCAGATATCTTCTGTCATTCAGTGGGCTACCTTTTTGTTTTGTCAATAGTTTTCTTTGCTGCACAAAAACGTTTTCATTTGACGTAGTCCCTATTGTTTATTTTTGTTTCCCTTGCCTGAGGAGACATATCCAAAAAAAATTGCTAAGACCAATGTCTTTGAGGAGTTTTATAGTTTCAGATCTTATGTTTAAATCTTTAATCCATTTTGAGTTTATCTTTGTATATCCCGTGAGAAAGTAGTCCAGTTTGATTATTTTGTATGTAGTTTTACCAGCACCACTTGTTGAAGAGGCTGTCTTTCCCTATTTTATATTCTTAGATCCTTTGTCATAGACTAATTGACCATGTAAGTGTGCATTTATTTTTGGGTCCCCTGTTCTGTTCCATTGATCTAAGTGTCTGTTTTTGTGCCAGTACCATACTGTTTTGATTACTGTAGCTTTGCAGTATAATTTGAAATCAGGGAGTGAAATTCCTCTGGGCTTGTTCTTATTTCTCAAGATTGTTTTGGTTATTTGGGGTCTTTTGTGTTTCCATACAAATTTTAGAATTATTTATTCTAGTTCTGTGAAGGACGCTATTGGTATTTTGACAGGGATTGCATTGAATCTGTAGATGGCCTTGGGGCAATATGGTCATTTTAACAGTGTTTATTCTTCCAGTCCATGAACACAGTATGTCTTTCCATCTATTTGTGTCATCTTCGATTTCTTTCATCAGTGTCTTACAGTTTTCTGAGTACAGGTCTTTTACCTCCTTAGTTAGATTTATTCCTATGTATTTTATTCTTTTGGATGCGATTGTACAGATTAAATTAAAGAGGATTCTAATCATGCAAACAGAATAAACAGTAACAAAATGGCAAGGCGATACTCCTGCTTTTTCACCAATATTATGATATAAAAAATCTATTCATATTCTAAAACTGTTCTAAAGTAATTAGAACTTCATATACTGGGTGTGGAGCTTAATTATTATAGGGGCTTTTGACCTTAAACAAATAGACTGCCAGTTTTTCACAAGTTCCCTGCAAAAATGAAGAAGGGAGCTCTTTTATAGAGGGAAAAGGAAGTTGGAAGGGAAGTTGGGAGCCTGTGCTGGCTTTTTTATGCATGCCACCCACCTCGGGCCCATGGAAAACACAGACACAACCTTTGTGCTGATAAAATCTGGGAATACACACCTATACCAATGCATTCAACTTTAAAAGCCACTAAATCAATTTGCATATCATGCTTCCTGCCCTGTCCTTGGGCACAAGGGTCATATTTCTGTCCACTGAGTTTTACAGCCTCCAAGAGACACATATTGGACTGAGTGGTCCAGGCCCCTCAACTTGAGTCTGCACACTTGAGTGAATGAGAGAAGCCACCCCATCAGTCTGTTTCCTCTGGTCCCCTCAGGGACTTCCCCAGCAGGTCTCTGGCTCATCTCAGGCTCAGGGATTATAAAGAGTCAGTATGGCAAGCTCCATCAGGGTATAGACATGAGGGGAGGATGGTTAGCGTCTTAACTTTTCCTCAGCCTAAGTGTCTTTAGAAAAGTCAGAAGTCCTTTAGAAAACAAACTTATGGCTGCCAAAGGGAAAGGTGAGGGTGGGAGGAGGCATAAATTAGGAGGTTTAAATTAGCATACATACATTTATATAGAGAAAAGGCATAATCAATAAGGACCTACTGTGTAGTACAGGAAACTTGACACAACACACTGTAATAACCTCAAAGGAAATAGAATCCAAAAAAGAATATATAGACATCTCTGTATAAGTGATTCAAGTTGCTGTACACCAAAAAGAAACACAATATTGTAAATCAACTATACTCCTCTATACAATTAATATTAAATGACAAAAAACAACCAAAACCAAACCAAACCAAAAACAAATATTCAATAAGTCTCTCAATAAAGAAAATATTTTGCAAAAAAAAAAAAAGAAGTCTTGCCATAGACAACCTGGTCTTATTTCTGTCTTCTCTATACTTCCTTCCTGAGATCAACAGCCCCCAAATGACCAGGGTGAACCAGGCTTGGAAGCTGGCTGGCAGTGAGGGAAGACTTTGGTTAAATTGACACTGATTCCCTGGCTGGTCCCTGATTAACTACTGTTCAGGGATATTGTCTTCATTAAATAAGTTGCTGTATGCAGAATAGAGAAAAAAATGTGTGTTGTTGTTCTCCTCTGTGCTCCCCAGCCCCACTGCTCGTTACAGATATTTTGGTAGGATTTGAGAAGTTAAAAACCACTTGAAACACTAATAAGAATAATTTTTGAAAGAATTAATCCTGGGGAAGTTAAACAGGTGATCGCCCCTTTTGAGAGGGCATTAAAAGGACACAAGAAGTAGCTACTTCACTGAGGTCTCAATGGCACGTAGCCTATGAAATAAACAACCAGATTCTGAGAAATGTCTGCAAAGTTCTAAAAGTTCTTTTGGAACTTAGTTAACATATATTATTGACTCCAAAAAGAATGCCCAAGAGATACTCTCAAAGGGCTCTACTTAATTCTTGCACGGTCCTCCTCTGAGCTCATAGGCTTTTTACGTAGCAGATGAATATCAAGCATTTAGATGATGCTCCAGCAGCATGACATGGCTTCAAGGCAGCTAGCCATCTGCAAAATGTCTAGAAAAGCAAATGTGTACCATCTCCTTTCTTTCTGGCCTCTAATTTATTGGCAGAGAAATGTTAAGTGGATTTTTTTAAGAGTCACCATATTGTAGAAACAGATTGAAGGAAGATGGATTTGGGAGAGTAAAGTTTGCAGGAGGGAATCCAGGTCTCAAAAGGGAAGGCATGTGGCTGATGTCACAGCTCTTACAGCCTCCCTAAGTAGAGTGAAAGCCTCCTAACTGTAAAGAGCCACGGCACCAGCAGTATTTATTGAGCAACTACTTTGTACTTGCTTTTTAATGAATTGTTTCATTCAATTTTTAACAAACATATGAGCTGATTACTAACATTATTCCACTTTTCTAAGTGAGAAAATATAAGTAATCTTCCTAAGGTTACACAGCTGTGAAGTGGTAGAGTCAGAGTTTGAAACTATGGTCAGTCAGACTCCAAGTTATGGAAAAACTTAAAATGAAAACAGACACTGTTCAAAAAGTTCATTAACCCTATGTTATGGATTTAGTTGTGTCCCCCCCACCCCAAATTCATATTTGGAAGCCCTAATCCCCAATGTGATGTATTTGTAGGTGGCCTTTAAAGAGGATAATTAATGTCAAGTGAGGTCATAAGGGTGGGGTCTGAATTCAACAGGACTGATATCCTTGTAAGGAAGAGGAAGAGACACCAGTAGCATGCATGTACAGAGGAATGACAGGGTAAGGACGCCGTGGGAAGGTGGACATCTGTCAGCCAAGGAGAGAAGCCTCAGGAGACACTGAACCAGCCAGCACCTGGATGTTAAACTTTCAGCCTCCAGAACTGTGAGGAAATAAATTTATGTTATTTAAGCCACCCAGTCTGTGATATTTTGTTATGGCAGCCCTTAGCAAACCAATACACCCCACCATCGTTAATGGGTGGAGCATGCTTTGCCATTCCTTGACTTAGAGTTTAGTCATATGATTTACTTTGGTCAATGGAATGCTAGCTGACCCGATGTGAATAGAGGCTTAAAAAACATCTGGGTGGTTTGATGTTTGCTCTCTTGTGCCTGTGCTAGTGCCATGAGAAGGACATGTTCCTTTCAGCTGGTCCAAGGAGAATGAGTCACACATGGAGTAGGGCCTTGCAGCTTGAAGTAGAGCCACCTGGCTGAATCTGGTCTAAGTCAGGCAATGCCAAGATGCTGTACTTTGAAGCCAAGTCACCCCAACTGAGCCCCATACCCATGACAGTAGATGCTCATCGTCTTTAGCTCCTGAGTTGTTGTTAGGCAGCATTATTGCAGCAATAGCTAACTGATACAGTAGTCAAAGATCAGAATAAAGAACTTTACATAATTTCTGCACAATAATTTCTCAGCCATTCATGAGGGGTTGGGATGGAAGGATATTTGGAGAGAAGGTAGACAAATGGCAGCTCTAATAATTCTCTCAGCTGTCAAATTAGGAGAAGCTATATTTTTCTAAAAATATGTATAAGGTGGAATAGAACCATTTTTTCCCCCTTCTTCCAGGACAATATTTAAATGACAAAAAACACACCCACACACTCACATAGATAAACAGAGAGAGAATGGGCTTGGTCTTGTTGCACTCAGTTATACTGAGTTTAGTGTCTTGAGTTTGTGACTTACTAGCTATGGGTGACCTGGCACGAGCTACATAACCTCACTGAGTTCAGTTTTTCTATCTATAAAGTGGGAATGCCAATGATATCCTTCACACCCATATACAATTTTGTCTCCCACACATGTGTTCTTCTCCCTCAGTTGTAAAATTCTGACTCAGAGCAGTACTCTTTATATTGCCTCATTATAATCCAGAAATCTTGAAGGGCTGGGGTAGGGTAGAGAAGATTTGAGAAACACAAACCTTTGCGGGGAGGTATCTTGCTAT
Source organism: Aethalodelphis obliquidens (assembly GCF_003676395.1). Lineage (NCBI taxonomy): Eukaryota > Metazoa > Chordata > Mammalia > Artiodactyla > Delphinidae > Aethalodelphis > Aethalodelphis obliquidens. The sequence continues at coordinate 6,483,328 of NW_020838006.1, forward strand.
CTGGGTGTTTGGAGATGTTTAGCCCAGAGGGGCCAGCAGGACAGGTTGAGTTGCCTTCCTCACTGCCTTGGGTTGATTATGAAGTCTTGAATCCGAAATATGTGACCTAATGAGGGACGGTGTGGAATCCCAGACCATCAGAGCCAAAAGAGCCCACAGAGGTGATGAGTAATAGATAAGTTCTAGTTTGACGAGTTGGAGCCCTGATTAATAGTTCAGATTCCAAGTTCCAGAATTTCCTTGTTCTGTGCCCTGGACAAGTTACTTAGCCTTTTTGAGTCTTTGTTTCTTTATCTGTAAAGAGAGAGCAATAGTAGTGTGTATCTTTTAGAGTAAAGCTCTCCATTGTTATGAAAATCACATTAAACCAAGATCATCTAAAGCCCTTGGTGCGGCATCAAGCTGCAGATAAGCGCTGACAAATACAATCTTGGGATATTTAATTTATCCACTCCAGTCCCCTCCTTTTGCTAGTAAGTAAACTGAGGCTCCCTGAGGTGAGCTGACCTTCTCCAAGTCGCAGGCCTGTGAAGTGTCAAAGCAGGACTAGACAGGAGAAAATTTTTCCGAGTGACATATACCTAAAGAAGAGGCATCCTAACCTGTTCAGAACTTAAGATAAATTATGTAGACTGAAGGCCCCGGAGAGAGGGTTAGATCTATAAATTCTCATTATTGAAAATGATCCAGCATCTAGCTTGTCATTGTTGCAAGAATACTCTCTAGTTTCTACTGGTAGCTTGGCTTCTTCACCTGTTATACCACCAGTGACAGGAAGCTCGTCACCTACTGTGACCATGCATCCCATCTGGAAGAGCTTATTACCAAGCTTTTCCTTATGTTGAGCCTTAATATAACGTTTACTTCTGGAACCACATTAGAATGAATCTAATGCTTTTTCCATAGCCTAGTCTTTGACTATTTGAAGACAGCTCTGTGTCTCGTGCTCTCACTTACTCTGCCATCCACACATTGATTCAACGACTGTTTCTTGAACAGCATATCGGGATTCTTTTAGTGGTAATAAACAGGAAACTCAACTTAGACTTAACATTTCATTCATTCATTCATTCATCTTTTTGACAGATTTTTAGTGGATACATATTATGTTCCAGGCACAGTTCTAGATGCTGAGGATAGAGCAGTGAATATAGCAGTTTCAGCCTGTATGGAGCTTGCATTCCAGTGTGAGAAGATAGACAATGAACAAATAAATATATTCATCTCAATGAATAAACAGATAATAATTCAAGTGAAAAGTGCTTTGGAAAAAGAAACAAAAAGAAGTAGGAGTAGAATGAAGGGTACAGAGAATCCCAAGGGGTGGGGGTATGGGAGTATGGTACCATTTAGCTGAAAACTTCAGAAGTAGGGCACAACTCAGCTCTCCATCTTTTATCTGTGTTCCTCTCAGATCTGCTTTGTGCTAGACTAGCTCTTCTCATGTTAGAAATATGTCTCCTGGTGGACCAGGGCTATGTAGTTTCTCATTTACATTCAGGAGGAGATGGGCATTAGTTTCTACAGCAAGGCAATGGAATTTCTAAACTTCAGTCTGAAAGAATCACCCCTCAACCCTGTGTCCAGAGGGAATATCATGCACTGATTAGCTTTGGCCTTAGTATATTCCCATGTGAGCTTTTAGAGGGACGTGCCCACTTCTAAAGTTAGAAGTGTGCTCATTATCACCCAAAGCATGTGACCCTATGATAGGGAGGCTACTATAGCATCCACTGCAAATACTATATGCAGGCGCTTAGGGCTTATGGAGATAAATAGAACGTAACCCTCATCTTGCAGAGGTCACAGCTTAATGGATGGATATGAATGAATAGATAATTCTGTAACAGGGATTACCATTCAAGCTGGTCCAAGACAGTTGTCAACCTTAGGGCAGGGGTATGAAAATAAAGGTCCTAGAAGGGTCATTCTAAAATAGTCAATATTTGCAGGATTTCTGTGTTCCCAGCTCTTCACTCTGCTGTCATTAACAACCCTACCCATGAAAATTTGCAGAGCTCTCATTTAAGGGGAGTATACTTCTCTGCCCTGCATGATTTGCTTTGGCCAATGGGATGTTAGCAGACCTGTAGCCAGTGGAGGCATTAAACATGCTTGAATATTTGGACTTCCTTTCTGCACTCTGCCTTACTTTGAGAATCATGTACCTGGGTTAGCCTGCTTGTTTCAGGAGAGAGAAGAGAAACAAGTGAGGCAGAATCACCCCAGCTGAGCCATCTCAGTGGAACCCAGATTCAGTCAGCTAACACCACTCAACCTTCACACCCATGAGCTAAATAAATGCTTATTGAGGGTACCCCTGAGGTTTTCTGGTTGTTTGTTATGCAGCATTATTGTGGCTGACAGATACAGGCTGGAAGAACATCTTTGTAGAATTTGAAAACATTCTAAATTATTTTAGTTCCTATTTAATATAACAAGAGGTAGGTATGGTCATCAAATTTTGTGTACTGGAAGTCTTTGCAAATGAAGAAGAGACAGGGAGAACAGCCCACTCTTTCTAGTCCTGGCAGATGTGGGAAGAAGACAGGAAATGGAGATGTGGTCAGAAGTGGCAAATGGCTGGAGGAGTGAATGGACTGGAGTTGGCATCCCTGCACTTTGGTCCTGTGGTCCTGTGGAAGGAGGCAAGGAAACCCTATAGCAGGGATGGATCCAGACATGGCAGAGACTCTGAAGGGTCTATGAGAGGAGTCAGTGAGAGGAAAGGCCAGTCAGCCGGAGAGCACCAGCAGGTCTTGAAGAAGCTGAGAGAGGCCAGTTGACATGTCACAGCAACCAGAGGTGTCCCAGCAGGTGTTGGCGGGCTTCCTGGGGTGGAACTGGCCTCACCTTGGGGGACATCATTCAGGAGGCAGCCCAGCCCTGCCTCTCTGTAGCCTAAACCATGGAGGATTCAGAGGGTACCAGGTCCGTTCAAGGACACTCCACTCTCCCCATCTACCGGCCCAAGAATACACCAGGAGGGGACGGGATGGAGCCTGGAGAGGGGCTTCACAAATCTGAGAGTCTGAGCATTTTCACCTCAAGAGACGAAACATTTAATTCAACAGATTCTTCAAATCTAGGATCAGACCCAAGAGCAACAGCTTAAACTAAATTTAGTTTTCTTTCTCTGCTTTAGCAGTTGGGAGCGGGGCTTGTGAGGAAGAACAGGGCAGTTACTGACCGAATGAAGAAACCACATTTTCTTTGTACACAGAAGAGTAATGGGGATGGATTTTCAATCCTGCCACGATTACCATCCAGGGTGGTGAGGTCTGAAGTGGTGGAGAGCTCTGGGGTGCTGTGGGAGCTGCAGAGACCATCTCTGACTCAGAATGAAGAGGGGCAGGGCCGGGGGCTCCTGAGAATTAAGCACTCCTAACAAGCTGAATCTTACGGGATCCATAGCGGTGCCCAGATGAAGAACCAAGGCAAAGGAGGACCTGAGGTGGGGAGTGGCCCATGCAAAGGCCTGGGTAGGGGGAGGACACCTATAATTTCTCTGGCTGACTTGCATGGGATGACTTTTGAGTGTCCTTGTCGCCAGGGCACTGCAGGGATCTGAGAGCAGGGAAGGTAGGTGAACATATGCTGCCTGAGGCAGGGACTGCCTTTGCCTTCTCTTTTCCTCCTCTCAGCCAGCTTGTGTAAATTTCCGAGGGATTTCACTTTACTTGTAGGAAACAGTAGGCGTGTGGGGCAGAGGTGGGCTGAGACTAGGGCAGTAGGTGAGACACTGCGCACACATATCTCATTTTATCCCCACAGCAGCTTTCTCATGCTGGTGTCAGTCTCTAATCCATCGGCATATTCTCTCAACTCTTATTTATATTCAGAATACAACCAGAATCAAACCACTTCTTGTAGCTCCATCACTTCCCGACTTGCCCGTTGGTCCAAGCCACAGCTGTCTCTCACTTGGACTATTTTAATAGTCTCCTAACTGGCCTTCCTGCTTCCACCCTGCCTCCCCATCCTCCACACACGGTCAGGGAGATCCATAAAACACGCTGAAGTCTGGTTATGTCATTCCTCTGCACAAAGCCATCCAAAGGCTCCCCGCATGACTCACAATAAACCCAAAGTCCTCGTGGAGGTCTGCAAGGCCCTCCATGATCTGGCCACCCTCCTGCTTCCCAGTCTCATCCCCTTCTTCCCCCTGTTCTATTGACCCCAGTCACTCTGACTTCCCTGGGGTTCCTCTCACTGTTCTTAAACATGACAGGCACAGTGGAGTCTCAAGTCTTCTGCACTTTTTTCCTCTTCATGGAATGCTTTTTCTTCAGACATCCTGAGAATGTCTTTACCCTCTGCCATCACCCTGCTGTGCTGCTCCCATGCCCTTGTAACTACTTCCTGCCAATCAGGAGGTAAGGTCTCCTGAGCACCAGGGGGCTGAGCTGGTTGGGACTTCTGGTCAACCCTTCATTTGAGCACTTGATCATTATGCACTTGGATGCAGGCCAGTGCAGCAGCCCGGTGAGGAGCAGGGGCAGAGCCAGGCCCTGCTCCCCTTGTCCCCTCCCCATCCCCATCCTCATCCTCTTGGGCTCACCACTGTCAAGGAAAGCTCTAGTGGGCAGGAACTGTCAGTGCCTTCCTTATGCCCATGGGATCTGGCCATTTGGCAGGCACCGGAGATATACAAAACCATTGATGACTTCAGAGATCCTTGAGCAAGAAGCAAAATGCTAGCATAGTGTGTTTATGCAGTAGTAGATGTCTGTATTAGTTGCAGCAGTATCAGGAAAGAGCAAGTGATGCTCTCTTAGGAGGAATCACAGAGAACATGTCGTCTGAGTGAAGTCTGCAAACGGAACGGCTTGTGAAGTGAACCAGTTGGGACCAGAGTGGGCATGAAGAAAAGAAAGCCAGTACTAAACTTCATGTGCAAAAGCTACAGAAGGATACAAACATTTGGTGATTGACTTGAGTTAGAGGCACCTGTGAGAGCCCTGGGTCTTACCGACAACTAGACACCCAGAGCCAGACCAGTGGGGACCCAATGATCAAGGCTGGAGGCCATATATAGGGACCGTTGGCAAATGCACAGCAGGAGACTTGATGGGAGGATTCGGAGATCTCACAGCAAAGAGCGCTGGAACAGAACCCTGGGGAACACCAAACTTTGAGTATATTCAGACAGAGACATCTACCAACAAGGCCCAGCAAGGAGACTATGGGGAGAAACTGGATAGAATCACGATGCTAAAGACACAACTGAAAATGTCAGCGAGGAGTGGCCAAGAGCTAAAAATCCTGCAGGGAGGCCATGCTCAGACTGTGCATAGAATTTAGCGATTAGGAGGTCAGTGGTGACAGAGGGAACCACGCGGCAGTCGATTAAGGCATGTGGAACGGCTTTGAAAACTGTGGAGAGCCACTGGAAAGCAATGTCAGTACCTGAAGAAGGCAGGCCTCGGCCACCTTAGGCTGATCAGTTCAGAGTGTGCAGTGAGATGGACGTTAAATTCATCACTCCAGATTTACAGCTTCTCAACTGCATCCTGTGCATCAGTATTTTAAATAGACACCCCTGTTCTCATAATGAATGCTTTTTAACACTTTTACATCCTTATCTAAAAATTAGCTTCTTGTTGGCTCCAGAAAATTGCCTGGAATTTGTCGCCTAGGAGCAAAAATAAAATGGGGGGCATAAGAAAAAATGAGAGAGAGAAACTGCAAGTTATGAGGTCGTTGCTATGCAGGAATAAATAATCCTGGCGACTGGGTAGCAGTGCCGAGTTGTAGAATATAGCCTCTGAAGAAACAAGCTTCAATCTTAAAGTCTGTTTTGGATAATGCCCATAGGGAAAGGGCTTCCAGCAGGACAAAATAGATTTTCTAACTAATACTTTTATCCTGTAAAAAAGAAAAGGAAACTAATAAAATATCATAAGAAGTAATGGCTGTTGAGAGAACCATATCTAGAGGCTATGTGAATGATTTCAGTGAAGCAGTGCAGACATCCTAGTGGGCTGCAGGTGACTGTGGCTGAGTGCAGCAAGGGGACGGCTTGGGAGAGGGTCATGGCACCCTGAGTCTGTTTGATTTGTAGTATCTCCTTATGATTGTAACTGAGCTCCATGCATATATCTAGAGGGAAGTCATATGTGGATGTACATCGCAGCCATGACAAGTGTTGTTCCTGACTCAGGGCTGGGACATACCGGGCACATTCCTGCCTTGACACTGACTCTTCTGCTTGCTGTTTGCTCCTGTTTGCTCATCCCCAAGTGTCCACATGGCTGTTGGCCTCGCCATTCTTAGGCCTGTGCTTTAAGCATTGCCGTCTCTGTGAAACCCTCTCTGACAACCCTATTTAAAATAACACCTGCATCCATCCACCTGCTCGCCTTCTCCTCTTCCCTGCTTTATTTTTCTTTGTAGCACTTATTACCTTATGATATATATTTTACCAGAATGTTAGCTGCTCAAAGCAATGGTTTCTGCCTGTTTTGATCACTGCTGTATCCCCAGTGTCTAGTAGAGTGCATGGCACCTAATAGGCACTCAGTAAATATTTTCGGAATGAATGAAGGAATGGACTTTGGCAGCCTGCCACGTTTTCGGTTCCAGATTGGAATTGTCAAGCTTCTAGAAAAGTGCTTCCCTCAGAAAGGTCACCATCAAGTCACCACTCAGCCTCCTTTCACCACCAGCTCTGTTAATCCTTCCTCTTCCTTCGAAGCGTGAGCAGCACGGCTCAGGTTTGCCAGGAGCTTCCAGGATGTTCATTCTGGGGCTTCTCTCTACCATCATATAAACCTGTCCTCCTTTCAGAGGCCTGGCATTCCCAGGCTGGAGCCATTCCAGAGACCTATGGGTATTTAGAACTTCAGAGCCTGAAGGAGCCTGGAAAGCCCGTCTGTCCAATCTGCAGTTCTCTAGATGAAGAAACTAGAACTCAGAAAACTGCCCTAATATCCCTCATGCCACCCAATTCATTGGGCGAATGGGGCTTGCCAAGGAGAGGAGAGGATGTCACATGTTATCATGTGTGAGCCTTGCAGATGGTGTCGGTCACAAGTTCCAATGGATGGGCTGGAAAATAGAGGATCTAAAATGTTAAGTTACTTTCCCAAGGCTGCTCAGTTGCTGAGTGTTAAAGTGGGAATTGGGACCCAGGTTTCCTTTAATTCTAAACTCATGCTCCATGGACTAGATTCTGTTTGTGCTGGAATTTGGGGGGAAAGTCACATCCTGGGCCGCTGCACTTGACAGTGGGTCAGTGAGTATGCAGCCATGTCCTTCTCTGCTGTCAGTTCCATTTGTATTTCTGAAAGAGGGTTTTCACCTTTCTTCTTGTTCTACCAGAAGAGGGGTTCCTCTTTTCTGTCTAGGGGTCAGTCCTCTGCTAAGTCATTTTTCTTTCTCTCTTTCCTCCATCTGCATCTGCTCTTCCTCTCCCTGGCCTCTCCTACCAACTCTTAAACATGCTTGGTTTTATGTATGTCTCATAGTACAAAGGAACACAGCTGCCCGGTTATCCTACAGTCTCCTGTGGTGACAGTCTTTGTTCCTTCTTCTTTAATTCCAGGATTCCTGGATGCATCCTCTGCATTTCCCGTTCCCTTTTCAACCCTCTGAAGCTCTGTCCTTATGAGTTTCAAAGCTCCCTCTGTCCTCCCCCATCCCCTGGTGGCCACCATTCTATCTTCTACTTCTGAACCTTTGACTATTTTAGATGCCTCATATGAGAGGAATCATGCAGTGCTTGCCTTCCTGTGACTGACTTATTTCACCGAGTATAATGCCTTCCAGGCCCATCCATGCTGTCAAAAATGGTAGGATTTCCTCCTTTTTTAAGGCTGAATTATATTCCATTGTATGGTCTCTTACTAAGTGTTCTGACTGTAGCAGAAAGAAAGAAAGAAAAAGAAAGGCAGGGAGGCAGGAAGAAAGAAAGAAAGAAGGAAGGAAGGGAGAGAGAGAGGAAGAAAGGAAAGAAGGAGGGAGGGAGGGGAGGAAGGAAGGAGGGATGGGGGAGGGAAGGAGGGAGGGAAGGAAGGAAGGGGTGAAAAAAGGACAAGGAAACTTCGGTGATGATGGATATATTTATTACAGGGATTGTGGTGATGGCAACATAAGTGTGTACGCACGTCCAAACTTAACAAATTGTGCACATCAATTATGTGCAGTTTTTCTGTATACCAATTATACCTCAATAAAGCTGGGGGAAAAATAAGATACCTATCACGAGACACATTACCTATTTAAATAAAAGTTAGTTGCACACATGGAAAAAAGAGCCTTTCCTGCTAAGAACACTAGCAACCTTTGTTGGTAAGTCCTGTGACCTCTCTTCAGACTTATCTTACTTGACCCTTCTATAGGATTTGACATGGGAAACTATTCCGTTGTTCTCCAAACTCAGTTCCCTTGGATTATGTATCACCATACTCTCAGGCTTTCTGCATACACCTCTCCAGCATAGCTGTTGTTTGCTGGATCTCTGGTAGATTGCAAAGATGGCTTCAATCATCTCTTCCATTCCAGGGTGTGTGCCCCCGTGCATTGCGGCTTTGCTGATCCTCGGTCAAGACATTGTGTTTATTTCTGTATGCATTGAATCTGGGCATGGTCACATGAGTTGCTTTAAGGAAATTAGCAAATAGGATTTAGAGAAATTAGCAAGCAGGGTCTTAAAATTGCTTGCACATTGGTGCTTGTCCTTGTATGACTGTGACTGGAACTCTGAGCCCACAGTGTGAAGGAGCTGCAGCTAGCCTGCTGGAGAGATCATATAAAAGGGAACCAAGATACCTTGGTCCGCTAATTTCCAGGCAACCAGAATGTTTTAGATCAGTGAGTTCATTTGAGTCATCAGTTCACTGTAGCCATACGACCACAGGTAAAACCAGCACAGGAAAAAACAGAACAAAACAAAACACCCAAACGAACCAGACCGAATTGGCAAACTGGAAACTATGCAAATAAAAGCCACTAAGTTGTGGAGTATTTGTTATGTAGAAATAGATAACTGATACAGCCTTCTATTCCATCTATTCCTTCCATTTCTGTGGTTTTTGAAAAATTTGCAAATGTCACATCCTCTTCTCCAAATATTTCCATTAATATCCACATTCTAACAGTTCCTTGAAACAGTATAGCCAAACCAAATATTCTTCTGATTCCTTGATCGTAAAACCAACTGCCTGCTGAAACTTGGCTGTACCTCATGGAGCTCAAAATTATCACATTCTATGTGAAATTCACCCCTGCCACCCCAAATCTGCTTCTCCTACTATCCCTAACTCAGAGAATAGAACAAAAATCTGCACATTTTTCAATCTGTAGAGTCGATCTCTTCCTTGCCTGCTTCCAACTCTCACACTCAATGTTTAATCAGTTATCAAGTTCTATGAATATTCTTCCTTGATCTTTCTTAAAATAATTCACCTCTCCCTGTCCCCATTTTCACTACCTTAATTCTGGCCACCATAATTGTCTGCCAGAATTACTTTCAGCATCTTCTTAAGTAGACTTACTCTTACCATCTGATTGTCAAACAAGTAAGACTTACTCCGAATATCCAGCTACCAACCAAGCCATTCTTGAAAACAATGTATATTCTTCAGTTTTGGGCTATAGCATTTCACCTAAGTCCATTAGATCTCCTGTATCTAACTGCCTTTCCCCCTCTACTTATCAGTTATGGGGATAAATGTGTTAAAATCTCATGTTATGGAATTGTCTAATTCTTTGGGTAGTTCTGTCAGCTTTTGAGTTTTATATTCTGAGCCTATGTTTTTTTAGGTGTGTAAAGTTTCAAGGTGTTATATTTGAATTGTCTTTTATTATTATGAAGTAACCTCCTTTATTGCTAATAATACTTTCTACTTTAAATTTTATTTTGTGTAATACTATTTTATGTGCTGGTATTTGCTCCATTTATTGTTTTTATAAATTTATCTTACAGTTTTTCTTTGCCTTCACATTTTAGATATATTTTTATCCAGTCTGACCATCATAGTGATTCATAGTGATTACTGGTATATTTTGATTTATTCCCAATCTTTTATTTTACACTTTCCATTTGTTTAGGTTAGAATTTATTTTTCTTTTGGATTGAGTGAGACTCCCTCTCTACTCCATTATTTCATTCATTTTCTGCAATTATTTTGGGAGTTTTTCATTCTATTTATATTATTTAATTGGTTGCTCTAGAAATTTTTACTCCATATTTAATTTTAATAAGTCTAAAATCAATAAGTTGGCTTTCTTCCCTCGAAATGTAAGAGATTTAAAATACTTTATTCCGAAATATTCTCCCAGAATGTATATAATACTGTTACTTAACAACTTTTTGTACGTTGCTTATATTTTATCATACAAATGGGGCATTGTTTTATAAGTTAAATATTCTTGGGTTTACCCAGGTGTTTACCATTTTCTCTGCTCACTGTGTTTTATTAAATCTTCAATCTGTTTGAAATCATTTTCCTTCTTTCTAAAGTATATACTTTAGAAGTTCCTTTAGTAAAGATGTGTTGGAAATTAACCCAGTTTTTTCCTGTCTGTAACTGCCTTTATCTTGCCCTCATCCTTTAAACATTGCCTTAATGGTTCTAAAATTCCTGGTTGACAGCTATTTTACTTCAGCAATTTAAGTGGTTTCCATTGTTACTGCTGGGAGTCATCCATCAGTCTAAGTGCCATGACACTGGAGGTAAGCTGTTTTTCTCTGGGTACCTTTAAAGGCTTTCTCTGTTACTTGGTGTTTGGCAGATTCATCGCACTGTATCTCAGTCTGGGCTTCTTTTTAATTATCCTATTCAGACTAGGGATGAGAGAGCTCATGCCTTGCATCAGTTCTGGAAAATTGTGAGCCATTGTCTCTTCAAATATTATCTATCTACCAGTCCATTATTTCCTTTTAAAATCCCTATTATGTGTGCCTTAGATCTCATTGCTTTATTTTCCATGTCTCTTAACCTCTAATTTATACTTTTTGGTTTTGTACAGTATTTTAAATTATTATTTTTTGCATCTGTCTTCCTGTTGAGTAACTCTCTTAATTCTGGACTACTTCCAGTTCAATAATTCTTGCTTCAACTGTGTCTAATCTGTAATTTAGCCTACACTTTGAGTTTTTATTTTTATTTACTATATTTTCCATTTCTATAAATTCTCTGGGAATCCTTATTTCAAATATACCTGGTCATTTTTGAGAAAGTCTCAATCACTTATTTCTATAAATGTATTACCTATATATTTTTTAGATTCTAATTCTAACCATTCTAAAATCTGAAGACATTGTGCCTTACTTTCCTCATCTGGAAAATGGGAGTAAAAATAATTGCCATTCAATGGACTGTTTTGAGGATTGAAATGATTAAGTATATGTAAAGTTCTTAGAGGAGCTCCTAGCACAGAGTAACCTATACAAGTGTTAGCTATTGTTGCTATTACTGTTGTTGCTGTTATTTGTAGAACTGATTTTGTTCTTTGCTGACTTCCTCCAAATGGCTTGTTTTTCTCATGTGCTGAGTAATTTTTGATTATGAGCTCATGTTCCTCAAAACATTATCAGGGGAAATTTCTTAAGGCTTGTATATATGTAAGGTGCATTTCTGCAGGGAGGATGGCTTTTTCCAAGCCATGGAGATACTACCAATTCCAACTAGTTTAAATCAAATTCTTGCCTTGGGTGTTTTCATGCTACATGGACAGTGTGAATTACAGCCCTAAATTTGCCTGAGGGTTCGATTGTGGTTATGAATTCTCAGGGAAGACTTGTTTCCCCTTCACCCAGAGATGGACCAAGATAGGCAAACTTCCTTAATGCCATTCTTTGCAGGGTAGGTTCTTTGCTGGTTTGCCTGGTGAGATTTTCACTCTTTATGGTCCCAGCATTGGTATGAGTATCAGTGATTGTGAGTCCCACTGTGTGATGATCCAATATCTTCAGGGAGAAGAGAAATGGCCCTGGATCATACACGAGCTTAAGTATTTACTTATTTTTGAGAGTTCATTCTTCCCGGTCATTTTTGACTACTTTTCTTGCTGTCTCAGCCTTCCTTTAGAAATGTATTTTGAATGTTCTATCCAGGATTGTTGACGTTTTGAACTTGGAGATTTTCTTCTATAAAGGGCTAGTCAGTCAGTATTTTAGGCTTTGTGGGTCATGTGGTCTCCATCGTTACTAGCTGTGCTGTTGTAGCATAAAAGCAACCATAGACAATTCATAACAAGTGGGGATGATGGGTTTCCATTAAACTTTATTTTCAAAAGTAGGTGACAGACTGGATTTGACCCATGGACCTTAGATTTTCAACCCTTGTTCTACAGCATAGCTGGTAATAGAAGACGACAGAATAATGTTGCCTCCAAGACTCCTGGCAGCCACAGCCAAAGGGAAACCAGTGTTGCTGCCTGATTGAAACTTTCATTTTTATTTGGAGCTTAAAGTCTTAGAGGAGAAAAACCTATAGTGGCTTCCAGGGAGACAGCCCATGGGACGGGAGTTTAGGCAGAAGCTAGAGTTAGGATGTGGGGGAAACTTGAAGTGTTTGTTTGCCATCCAGGTTCTTTCTGATGCAGTCTCCTGTCTGGTGCCTGTAGTGAATCTTGCTGGATCACAGATGCTTAATTTCTAAGTTTCTTCCGTCCTTCCCATAGTTCATTAATGTCTGTACAACCTCCAAACATGCATGTCCCTCCTCTGCTGACAGAGTATCTTCCATGTCTGCAGTGATGGTTCAGGCCAGGATAAGTGCTTTTTCTTTTTTCAGAAGCCAACTTAGGTCCTCATCATGAATTAATGCTATACTTTTGATTGACTCCTTGGGCCTAAACAATAATGTTATTTGTCATGTGAACTTAAAAGGGGGTAGAAGTGGGAGGTGACTGTATTTTATAATTTCCTGAAATCTGACTACAGAAACGTCACTTCTACAACAAAGGCAGCTTTGGTATACTTTTTGGAAACATAAAGGTTTTGTTGAGCTTGTTGTGAAGTCTTATTAGCTGGAGAGAATTCAAGCCTATTTTTGTGGTTACAGGTGCTGATCTTGTAGGTAGGAAGGTGGGAATAGAACCTGAGGCTGCAGGGGCAAAGAAAGATATTTACTGAGACCCCAGCTCTAAATGTAGTTGCTCTAAATGTAGAAGCTGGGCTTTCCCATTCCCTTATTTGAAGCACTCTGAAGAGCTGGTATTTCCACAGGCATCTTTGTTAGTGGTGAGCTAGGAGGGCCTGTCAGCCGAGAGGTTAATCTTACTAATTAACAGAAAGTACACATGCCTCAGAAAGCACCTCAGCAAGCTGGCAGAGTTTCCCTCTGTTTCATCAGGGTGACTCTGAAAAGGTTGCAGGCAAATGGCACCTTTCACTTAAAAAACCTAAACCATGGCTTTGTAACCATTTTTTAAATTAGAGTTTGAGAAGTCCATGGTGGTGAGAGTATGGACAATTGTGGCATTTTTTCAGAAACTTGTCCAGTGGAAGGGCTGCATTTGTAAGTGCATCATTCTTGTTCTCCAGTCCCCCTTGCCTAGCTTTTTTCCTTCTTTACACTTATTTTAAAAGGCCTTCTCCCCCCTCCTTCCAGTGAAAACCCACGTCTTATCTCTGAGTCTGTTGTGGAAGAACAGACTGGAAGACATCTGCCTCTTGCCTTATTTTTTTAAATTCCTCTAAACGATCGCGCCAAGTCTCCACCACAGAGCTCCGGCTCCCTGAACAAACCAAATGGCGGCTGTTGGCATCGTAGTGACAGCTTGTTAATGGAGGAATCCTTGACAGTGTGACAACCTGTGTGGGCTGCCTCGGGAAGCCAAATCCGCCCCCATACAAACCCCAGTCATTAACAGGTGGGGAGGAATAGCAATGAACTGCTGCTGAGGAGGGAAAAATACTCCACCAAATGCATTATGTATATTAAAAAATAACTCCAATTTGGTAATCTCTTTCCTAGTTCTTGTTAGCATTCTCTACTGGAAACTGCTTTGCTTTTGGGGTCAGAGGAGCCTGGACTTGAATCTGAGTTTGGCCACCTCCCAGCTGTGTGACTTCCTGAAAATTCCCTCACTGAATCTCAATTTGTGAATAGGAGTACGATCAGAGACTATTTGAAAAAGCACAGTCGTGGATGTCACCTATCTGTGTTCAATGGTTAAAATCTCTTTTTAGGATGATTGATTGGTCTAACTGTTCTTGTAGTTCTGTCAAAGTTTGATTTTTAGATTTTGAGGCAATGTTGTTTCAATGCATTGAGTTTGAAATAGCTTTGTCTTCTTGGTGAATTGGGCCTTTCATCATTAGAAAGTGACCTCCTTTATCTCTAGTCTTTTTGTCTTAAAATTATTTTGTGGATGTTATTTGATATGCTGGTAGCTCAGTATATATATATATATATATATATATATATATATATACACACACATATATACACACATATATGTATATGTGTGTGTGTGTATACACACACACACAGACGGCTAATTCCATTTATTTTACAGTATTTCTCTGCCCTTCTGTTGTGGCTGTAGAGAAAGGGCAGGCTCGGGTTGGCTGTTTCTTGGTCAAGGCAGTCACACTGGTTGGACTGACTCCCTTGCTATCCAGCTCCTTGAAGCCCCAAATATATATTTTTATATATACACACATTCTCTGAAAGAAGGCCTCTTGGAGCCTGCATGTGGTGGTACCACTCACGCCAGCCTCTGAGCACTTCTCTCCCCGCTCTGACCTATACCAGAAAGGATGTAGAATGAATTTCTTGAAACTTATATCTGTAGCTCTTGGTATATGTCTAAGGACTAAACTTAACTTAGGAGACATTCAACACTGTTTAAAATAATGGTTTCTAAGCTTCCTTAGGTCTCAGGTCCCTTTGTGAACGTGATAAAAGCTATAGATTCTCTCCTCAGAAAAAAAATGCACAAATACAAAATTTTCAAACAATTTCAGCCTGTCTACCTCCTAATGTTCCAGAAGCTCCAGGTAAAGGAGCTTTTCTTTAAATACTCATGTTATAAAAATAAAGGGATAAAAGACAGGATAAAACATTTTAAAAAATACAAACTTCTGTGTCAGAATGGCAACCTGTGTAGCCCTGGCAGAAATTCATTGCCTCCTGTGGTCTAAGGTGGATCAGACTTCGCAGGAAGATCAGGCCCTGGGTTAGCTCTGCACGTGTGCACTGGAGACCTCAGCTGAGAATTAATCAAAGAGTCTAGAACCGGTGAGCCCTATGACTCCAGCTGAGGCTCCCAGGAAACATCCTACGAGGGAGGCCTTCATCAACCGGGGCATGCCCCAAGCTCCCCCTGAAGAAAATCCCAATTGAAGCTGAGCTGAGGAGAAAATGTTAAACACTGAACAAACACCACCACGAGAGATGGTCAGCAGGTGCAACAAATGGAAGCATAGATTCCTGAGAAAGCAGAAGTAATAAAGTCAGCTGAAAAAGTACATGCACACCTCGTTTTACTGTGCTTCAAAGATATTGCTGTTTTTACAAAACGAAGGTTTGTGACAACCCTGTGTGGAGCAAGCCTATCGACACCATTTACGGCATTTGCTCACTTTGTGTCTCTGTGTCATGTTTTAGTGATTCTAACAATATTTTGAACTTGTTCATTATGATTATATTTGTTATGGTGATCTGTGATCAGTAATCTTTGATGTTACTGTTGCAAAAAAGATTAGGCTTGTTGAAGGCTCAGATGATAGTAACATTTTTAGCAATAAAGTTTTTTTTTTTAACATCTTTATTGGAGTATAATTGCTTTACAATGGTATGTTAGTCTCTGCTTTATAACAAAGTGAATCAGCTATACATGTACATATATCCCCATATTTCCTCCCTCTTGCATCTCCCTCCAACCCCTCCTATCCCATCCCTCTAGGTGGTCACAAAGCACGGAGCTGATCTCCCCGTGCTATGTGGCTGCTTCCCACTAGCTATCTATTTGACATTTGGTAGTATATATAAGTCCATGCCACTCTCTCACTTCAACCCAGCTTTCCCTTACCCCCTCCCCGTGTCCTCAAGTCCATTCTCTACATTTGCGTCTTTATTCCTGTCCTGCCCCTAGGTTCTTCAGAACCATTTTTTTTTTAAGATTCCATATATATGTGTTAGCATATGGTATTTGATTTTCTCTTTCTGACTTACTTCACTCTGTATGACAGACTCTAGGTCCACCCACCTCACTACAAATAACTTAATTTCATTTCTTTTTATGGCAGAGTAATATTGCATTGTATATATGCACCACATCTTCTTTATCCATTCATCTGTCGATGGACACTTAGGTTGCTTCCATGTCCTGGCTATTGTAAACAGAGCTGCAATGACCATTGTAGTACATGACTCTTTTTGAATTATGGTTTTCTCACGGAGCAATAAAGTAGTTTTAATTGAGGTACGTACATTGTTTTTTAAGGCATAATGCTATTGCACACTTAATAGACTACAGCATAGTGTAAAGATAACTTACATATGCACTGGGAAACCAAAAAATTAATATAACTCGCTTTTTTGCAATATTCACTCTGTGTGATGTCTGGATCCAAACCTGCTATATCTCTGAAGTGCGCCTGTACTTTCATTATACGTGCGTTTAAAATATTCAAAGTTAAAGAAGAATAGAAACTATAAAAATGGAGGTAATGGAAGAGGACAGATAAATTCAAAAAAGTAGGTATTTTTAGAAATGAAAAATACTGTCGTGGGTGAGAGGGAACTTAAAGGTTAAAGGATAGTTTAAAGAATAGACTAGACATGACTAAAGAGTGAGTAAATAACTTGGAAGAATTGCCAGAGGAAATCACCCAGAATGCAGAAGAGAGGACTAAAGAGTTGGGAATTATGAAAGAGAAGGTGGAGAAAAGAGGAGTCAGTGTGAAATTTTACCCTAGATGCACAGTGATGAAACGACAATAGTCATGCATAAGGCGAAAGTTCTGAAAGTTACTAGGCAGAAAAGACAAATTACTTAAAGAAGTCAATGTCAGACAAAAGGCAGACTGTCATCCTCAGTAACACATGCCAGGAAATAAAAAAGAAAGAAAGATAAATATCTCCAAGACACTGAGGCAAAATTGTGTGTGTACATATTTTACTAATGTAAATGATGCAACCCCCCCCAGGTGCCCCCCCTCCCACCACACACCACAAAGTACAGTCTCTTCAATAAATGGTACTGGGAAAACTGGACAGCCACATACAAAAGAATGGAAGTAGGCCACTGTCCTACATCATGCGCAAAAACTAGCTCAAAATGGATTAAAGACTTAAATGTAAGACCTGAAACCATAAAACTCCTAGAAGGAAATAGAAAGGAGTAGTAAGCTCCTTGACATCAATCCTGACATTGAATTTTTGTATTTGACTTCAAAAGCAAGGGCAACAAAAGCAAAAATAAGCAAATGGGACTACATCAAACTAAAAAGTGTCCACACAGCATAGGAAACCATCAACAAAATGAAAAGACAGCCTAGTAAATGGGAGAAAATATTTGCAAATCATATCCAAAAAGGATTTAATATCCAAAATATGTGAAGAACTCAGACAATTCAATAGCAAAAAACCCCCAAACAATCTGATTAAAAAATGGGCAGAGGATCTAAATAGACTTTTTTTTCCAAAGAAGACATAGAGATGGTCAACAGACACAGGGAAAGATGCTCAACATCACTAATTATCAGGGAAATGCAAATCAAACCACAATAAGCTACCACCTCACACCTGTTAGAATGAGTATAATAAAAAAGACAAGAAATAACAAGTGTTGGCAAGGATGTGGAGAAAAGGGAACCCTCATACACTGTTAGTGGGAATGTATATAAATTGATGCAGCCACTGTGGAAAACAGTGTGGAGTTTCCTCAAAAAATTAAAAATAGAACTACAGTTTGATCCATCAATTCCACTTCTGGGTGATTTTCCCAAAGAAAACAAAACCACTGATTTGAAAGATATATGCACTTGATGTTCATTGCAGCTTTGTTTCAATAGCCAAGGTATGGAAGCAACCTAAGTGTCTATTGATGGATAAATGGATAAAGAAGATGTAGTATATATCTACAGGGGAATACTGCTTAGCTATAAAAAAGAACAAAATCTTGCCATTTGTGACATGGATGGACCTTGAAGGCATTATGCTAAGTGAAATCAGTCAGACAGAGAAAGACAAATACTGTATCATATATGGAGCCAATTATATGTGGACTCCATTGATAAAAAGTAAAACACATGAACAAACAAAACAAAATGAAACTCATACATACAGAGAGCAGATTGGTGGTTACCAGAGGGGAAGGGGGTTGGGAGTGGGTGAAATGGGTGAAGGGGGTCAGTTGTACGGTGACAGATGAGAACTGGACTTTTTGTAGTGATCACTTTGTAGTGTATACAAATATGGACTTATTATGTTGTAAACCTGAAACTAAGAAAATGTTATATACCAGTTTTATACCCCCCAAATAAAAATCTCAAACCATGAAACACAAAACCAACATCCACAGGAAATATATTCAAGTGTTGAATTTATTCTTGTTGGTAAATTAAAAGTGTTAGTGTTTTTTGTTTGTTTGTTTTTAAGATGTTGGGGGTAGGACTTTATTAATTTATTTATTTTTGCTGTGTTGGGTCTTCGTTTCTGTGCGAGGGCTTTCTCTAGTTGTGGCAAGTGGGGGCCACTCTTTATCGTGATGTGCGGGCCTCTCACTGTCGCGGCCTCTCTTGTTGCGGAGCACAGGCTCCAGACGCGCAGGCTCAGTAGTTGTGGCTCACGGGCCTAGTTGCTCCGCGGCATGTGGGATCTTCCCAGACCAGGGCTCGAACCCGTGTCCCCTGCATTAGCAGGCAGATTCTCAACCACTGCACCACCAGGGAAGCCCCAAAAGTGTTAGTTTTATCTTAATACTTCAGCATTATTCACATTTCCTACAATAAACATGATTAACTTATATAATACAAATAAATCGTAAAAAATAATAATCTGTGTTGAAAGGATAGGAAACTTCTGTCTGTGTCTGTTCAAATTAAGCCCATTCTTTAGGTATTAGCTCCAATGACACTTTATCCACAAGGCCTTCCTGCTGTTCCTTCACCTCTGCAGGACGGATTCATCCAGTAGGCATAGGGAGCACAGTGCCCAGGGCCCCTGATAATATTTTAATTTTAATGCTTTTACAATCAGAAGGAAAAGTTGAATATAATAATAATGAGCATATGATAAGGAATGCAGCCTGGATTGTGTTTTATTTTCATTTTTATACCAATGCAGTGGTTAAATGTAATTTAAAATATATATTATATGTTAAATTATGTATTAATTATCTTATTTTTAATGCAGAAGGAACCCATGAAGGCAAAAGTGCCCAGAGCCTGTGGAACTCATAAAGCAGCCCTGTACCTCTGACTTCCTGTCTTAATTTTGGTTTCCCCAGAGGAAGAGTCTGAGAAAAGCCACTGCAGGCAGATTATTTGGGAAATGACCTTAGCAAGCAGACGTGAGGGAGCAGACAGAGAGAGAGAAAGACAGGGAGGGATGAAAAGCCCATAAAAGCTTGTGTTCTTAAGGTCACAGTTGTAGGCAACAGGGTTTAGTTTCTCCAGGATGTCCACTCCTAAAGATGTATAGAGTGCTTCCCAGTATTTCCCACCCGAAGGATAGGCTGCCAGGCTGTTTATCCACTGACTGGTGTCCTCCATTTTTTGAGCAATGGCCCCAAAGTCTCTTAACGCCCTTCCATGGGGCTTGTGTAAACTGATTGGCTTCTGGCACTGGGGCAGGAAACCAAGTGTTAGCTCAAGGCGAGATGCTGTGAGCATGAGAGCAAGATTGCATGGCTAAACACAGCTGAAACTAAAACCAGAGCAGGGCCAAGGTGATATGACTCAGATGACCAAAAGTGTCTGCTGCTGTTACCCTGGAATCAATCTCACATAATCCCCACGCTCCCAAATGGTTTTGTTCATACGTCTGTAAGGGCTCATTTTACATTAAGCCATGTTTCATGCATCCCGTAGTTCCTTTTTTTCTTGAAATATAAATTCCTTGAGGTCACAAGCCATAGTCATGGCACAGAACCTTGCACATAGCAGATACTCAATACATATTGTTGCTTCCACTTAACTTAAGAGGGTCCTGGACTAGGATTTAAGAGAACTGAGTCCCAGTCCCCACTCTGCAACTAACACACTGCGTAATTTTGTGCAACCCACTCAATCTCCTTGGATCTCATAACTATATCTATAAAATGAGGGGCATGTACAAAATCTTCTCCAAGGTGCCCTCTGGATCTGTTGTATTATTCCCATCCATGCAATTCCGTTCAGCATTAAGAAAGCTCCAACTGCATTCTAGGCCCAGTGTTAGTTGCTGGGATTATAGAGGTAAACGCAGCACAATCTCACTGTGTGGAAACGAAGTGTTTCTTTGAGGAGAGAGACAAATGAAGAATTATAGCACGATGTGGCAGAAGTGAGCCAGAGAGCTGAGGACACACAGTGGGATTTGTAAACAGATCTGGGGTGTGTCAGGAGGAATTCTTGCAGAGATGACTGCTGAGATGATTCTTAAGAATGGGTGATAAGTGATGGGGAGAATATGGGAAGAACAGGGGAGGACACGCCAAACAGGGCTGGTCCGGGGAAGGGAGACAGGGAAGGGAGACATCTTCCTCAAGGCTGAGGACAGCTTGCCTAGGGCAAAAAAGGGATGCTCCTAAGGCTCTCTGACTTTTCGACCCACACTATTCCCGTATCTCATTTTGCCTTTCCGAGGGTAATTGTTTGATACTGTCACATACAACTTTTAATGTGTGTGTTGGCTCCAAGATTGGGAGAGGAGAACTAGTTATATAGACAAACTACAGCATCCATGGTGGGAGACAAGACATATTTTTCTCTGTTTGCTAGGAAAGGAGAATCACCTTCACTTTATTTCATATTTACTATTAAGCAGCACTGTGGAAATGGATTTTTTTTTACAGTGAAGCCATAGACTAATGGAGAGAAGAGGATATATTAGCCACTAGATGGGTCTTCATTCAATTTACGTATGTTCAATCAGTCCAGTGTTCCTCTCTTTGATAGTAATGAGTACATTTCTTTCCAGAAGTCAAAGTCCCTGTTATTTTCTCCCTATTTATGATGATCGGGTGTTTGTGTTACTCCAGGTAAAATACACTGGAGGTGGCTATTAGAAGCAGCTCTTCATGCTAAGTTCACCATGGGAAGCACACACTATAGAGACCCCAATCCTCTGGATGTCACTGCTGACATTTCCCCTTCCTGTTCTGCCTGAGTATGAGATCACCCCATAATTTTACCTCCTGGAATTGTTTGCTGCTTTGGGAAGAAATACTCTTTGCTGATAAACATCCCACTACACATAAATGTCATGCTGAAAAGGTTTCTGTTTTTGGAGAAATGGCCCCAATTTCAACAACATGCTTCATTACAGAAGAGAAACAGATGACGAAACTTGCCAGAGTAGTGGCTGGAACACAGCCTTCCCAACATCTCCCTGAATGAGGAAGCAGGAGAATGCTGGAGAGAGACTTTTTTTTTGTAGAGAAACTCATTTTTTAGAAAAGTTTGGTTCAGAATATGAAATCTGATGTTGAGTACAGGTATGAACCCTGATTCACTGGTGCTGACGCCAGTCCTGGACATACAGTCACTACTCAAAACTAAATCTGGCTGTCGCCATTTTTCAACTGTACCATGGATATTTAGTCTGAGTAAAAGCCATCTGTGACCTTACAATGGAGGGGAACAGCATGAAAAGAATGTATTCGTTGAGACTCTAGAAGTGCACTGGTTATTTCATCTTTTCTTTTACTAGTGACTGGACGAAGCATTTTACTTATGCTGTCAATTCAATCAACACACATTAATGAAAACATGGAGTGAGTCATTTACTGTGAGGGTTAAAATATCATCTCATTCAGTCTTCACCTCAGTATCAAGAAGTTAGGCATTTTATTATCCAAAGTTTGGAAATCCATTTCCACAGTGTTTCTTAATAATAAATATAAAATATCCAAAGTTTGTAGATGGGCAAATGAGGCTCAGAGAGTTTAAATCGATTGCCTAAGGTGACAAAACTTGTAAATGACAAAGCTGGGATCTAAACCTGGGTTTGTCTGACTCCAAAGCTCATACTTAGGACCTCACAGATCACACTGTATTCACCCAGTAAGTGCTTGTAAAACTGGACTTTTATAGAAGCAATTATGGTGACCTGATTGAGGATGGGCACAGGGCATGAGGGAGTAATAATCCTCAGAATCCCCATTCTTTCTTCATTCCTTGAGTCGATAAGCCTGTCAATACACTGCATTATGAGATTCAGAGATGAACAACGTGTGCTTCTTATCCTGGACTGCCTAGTCAGGAAAACAGAGAACCACTCCAAGTACAGTAGCCTATATACCAATTCAGGCACGTTCTACTGGTCAACGGCTGAGTAATCATCAGTCCAAAACTTAGTGTCTTAAAACAGTAGTTGTATTATTATCTCTCATGGTTCTGTGGCTGTTGGACCCCTCTTGGGACCCCTCATGGTTTTGCCCACTGATGGTGGTTGAGACTGTGGTCATCTGAAGGCTTTTGTATTCACAAGTCTGGTTCCTGTGATGGCTGGATTAGCTGGGGGCTGTTCTCACAAATACCACATGGGTTCTCCACATGGCTAGCTTGGGATTCCTCACAGCATAAAATCCACAGCAGATGGATTTCTTCCTGGTGACTGGCTTCCCTTGGAGCAAACCTCCCAAGAGCAAAAGTTGGAAGCTATGAAGCTTTTTCTGACTAAGCCTCAGAAATCAAACAGTGTCACTTCTACTGCATTTTGCTGGTTATAAGCGAGTCTCCAGTTCAGCTCAGATTCAAGGGGTGGTGCTATACAGGAGCATGAATACTGAGAAACATAATTCACTGGGGGGCAAATTTGGAGACTAGATACCACATACTAGGTATCTATCAAGTTTGAGAGCCTTACCGAGGGACAGACCAAATTTACTCTTGGGCAGAGGTAGCTCAGCCTGACTCTTGACAAAAGTAGAATAGTTCTTGTAACCCAAGAGGTTGGAGTCTGGGGAAGCCCAAGCCGTTGGGTTGAACAACAGTGTGTGTGTGTGTGTGTGTGTGTGTGTGTGTGTGTGTGTGTGTGTGTGTGTGTGTGTGTGTGTGTGTGTGTGTGGTGGGTGCGGGTGTGAGTGGGATGAGGTATATGGCGAGTGGCACAGAGAGTCCACAGATTAACAACGGCCAATTGCCTTGTGGCCATGCGGGAAACATAGGCTTTAACAAATAGGAGAAGAGGAATCACTGAAGGTCTAAAACACCAAGGAGTATCAGGATGAGATTTGCACATTAGAAGATCCCTCAGGTTGCTGTGGGGAAGGTAGATCTGAGAAGGCAATGGTGGAGTCAGGGAAACTGTGGAGTTGGGAAGAGGAGAACTCTCTGGTTGCCAGAAGCCACCCTTCTTAGAAGAAAGTAACACATTGTGAGTTAGAAGTTATGAACCAGTTAGCTAAAGAGGATGAGTTGGGGAAAGGACCAGGGGCTTCTGCACTGGGCAAGTCTGTGGGAGGTGGTGCTATTCAATGTGGTGAAGGATACGGAAGCAGGAAGTGCTGATGCATCCAGTCTTGAACTCGTTGATTCCGAAGTACCTGTGGGAGAATCAGATGGAGATGCTCTCTGTGCGTTGTGGTGCACACCATTGGTGCCCTGCCCAGATTCCCTTTACGGGGCCAGTCCATACCTGCCGTAACTGCGGTGGTGGCTGGCTGTTCGCACCTGCATCCTTATTCTGGACATTCTCCTTAATCAGAATAGCTTGGGGGGTTGTGCTCCGCCCTGGAGGCAGCCCACAGCCAACAACTGACTGCTAATAGGGCTGCACATTGTCATCCCCTTGCCACCAGGTGGGACAACTCTGTGATTCCACTTACACCCCGAGCTCCCCAGGGGCTCAGCCGAGGCTAGAGTTCAGCTGAGTTCCCTTCTTTGTGCAGCCTCTTCCCCTGCCCTAACTTGCTGCCCTCACACCTCCTCCCCTCTCAGTAAATCACATGCACAAGAGCCTCAGACTCAGGGCTACTTTGAAGAAGACTGACCTGAGACAGGCCTTTAGAAGGTGTACCCGTGGATAGGCTGTTTGGAGGCACAACGGGCTCTTTGCAGTGAAGTCTGTTCTAAAAAACAGTAGGGCTTCTTGTAAAGTTGAGTTGAATTGTGACGTGGGGCACATTTAAGAGGTGTTCTGAAAGTGTAGCTTGTACCAAGGTGCGTGAATTCTGGAATAAGACTACCTGGTTTTAATCCCAAGTCCACTGCTTACTAACTGTAGCATCTTGGCAAGTTTTCCCATCTATAAAATGGGAGAATAACAGCTCTCTACAAAAGAACTATTGTAAAGAGTAAATTATTTAGTGAATTATTATCACCAAAATGTAAAAACACCATAAGAATAATTTTATCTACTATGTTCAATGCTGTATTCTCAGCACCTAGGATAAGGCCTGTCACATAGTAGATTCACAATAAATACATGTAAAGCAATTAGAAGAACACTGGGCACAATTTCACTCCTGGGAGTTTATCCAAAAAAATATTGGGTTGGCCAAAAATTTCACTTGGGTTTTCCCGTAAAATGTTATGGAAAAACCCGAACAAATTTTTTGGCCAACTCAATATATTCACAATAATATAAACCAACAGAAAGATGATTAATTACAGAAATAACAAGAGCTTGTTGAAAGCAATAGCTTGTTTGAAATAGTAAAAGATTGGGAAAATAAATAATCTACTATATAAATAATGTTTCTTCATTCAGTGGAATACTATGCAGTCACTAAAAAAACGAGGCAATGAAATGTACAGATATGGAATAATCACCAACACATATTGTGAAAAAGTAATGTGTAGAAATAAGTAAGGTGATGCGTGTATAGCATATCATCATTCATGGAAGAATATAAGTACGTATTTGTAAATATTTATGTATATGTGCATATATATGCAATATGTGCACACACGCACACACACACGCACACGTGCACACACACAGTCTCTGGTAGCACTCCCAGGAATTTGGCAGCAGTGTTTTGCTCAGGAGGGGGAAGGAGACTTAAGGTAAATCCTTTTTATTTTTGTTCCACAAGCAAGGCAAGTCCATCTTATTTGGAAACTAATCAAACAATTCACAATCTTTAAAAGAAAGAATTGATATTAACAAAGAGTTGGCTGCCTAGGGGCGGATGAGAGAGTGGGTCTATTTTCAATCATCTAACAGAGCCGCAGGCATCTTGCTGAAAGTACGGGTGTGGCCATAGGGCTGGTAAAAGTGTGGAGTTTTTCTGCACAAGGGGGCGCCAAGTCCTTTACTTGGTAAATCCCCTGTGAATTGACCTCTAAAGATTGATTACAGCTCAGCCTTCCACTCCTCTGGCTTGGAAAATTAGATTGAATACCATTATTAATTTTGATTATCAGACCTGAATTCTCCCTAAGCTCACTTAGCAGGCAGACAGCCTCTAGCCTTTTATAAATAATGCCCTGGAGATCTGCCTTCTTAGGGGATGGAGGGCGCCGAGGGTAGGACAGAAGTGCCCACTACGTGTTAGGACCCCTGATGAGTAGCTGACTTGTGCATCAAGTCAGTTAATCCTCTCACCACGTCTCTGAGTTGGCATCGTTATATATGTCCATTTAAATAGGAAACAGGCTTTGGTGGTTAAATGACTGACTTGCTTATGGACATAGAAAAGTAAAGAGAGAGGAGGCACATAACTACACCTGGGCTCGTGAATAATCACTATTTTGTTTGAAGGGGAAATGCACAAGAGACCTATAAAAAACACCAAGAAGAGGGAAGACATTGGTCGCTAAAAATGTTCCTGACGACCAGGAAAAAGGTGCTTTCCTTGGGTAGAACACCTTCCCTTGATTCCTCACATGCTAGAGGGACCACGATGTCTGAGAAGTAAGATCTGTCACCTGAGTGAATCCAAATGGTGCTGAAGGGCTGCACCTTCCATGCTGACTGAGAAATCATGGCACTTTTCTGAGAGGAGCAACCTTGGACATCCTCTCAACTTGGGCAGGTCACGCTTGTTTAAAGGTGGGGCCTGTGACCCATGGAGGGGAAAAGAGAGAGTCAGGTCACACAGGCTGTGTTGTAAGTTAGGGCCACATGCTAGGTCTTTGGATTTTGTTTTTCCAGTTCTTCCTAAAGCTGGATCTTACCAAAACTTTACAAAGACCACATTACTCTTGGATCTAATCTTGCAGACCCTGGAACTCAACCCCTTTATTTATTCTGAGTTCCCTTCCCTTTGAGTCACTGTGTTCTTCGTTGGTGACTCGGCCTATGACTATGGAAGTGACCTAGCAATTTGGAAAAAAATTTTAACTACTAATTTTTACCAGTAGTAATTTCCAGCTTTCTCCAAAGTACATTGGAAGTGTCTGCTGACAAAGGACTAAGTCTTTTATTTGCTTTGGCCTTTCTAGATTTCTGGGTTTTTTGCCGGGCATGACAGTAGGTACTTATTCTGTTATCTAATTGAGTAGTGATCTGGTCTCCATTTAAAAGACCTGCACAGTGACTTCCCTGATGGTCCAGTGGTTAAGACTCTGAGCTCCCAATGCAGGGGACACAGGTTCGATCCCTGGTCAGGGAATTAAGATCCCCCATGCCGCGGCATGGCCAAATTAAAAAAAAAGAAGACCTGCACAGAATCCAGGCATGCCGTCACACTGCTGTACGGATTAGCCGTATAATATCAAACATGAACCTGAGAACCACAGGTTGGAAAGTGGTATTGATTCTGTGGTAGGGAGAGTTCTCAGATGATCCCCAAGATTACACCTATTTGTGTATGTTCTGTGTAGAATTGCTTCCCATTCACTGTGGGCAGGACCTGTGAATGTTATGGATGCCACTCCCATGGTTACATTTTACAGCAAAGGTGAAGGGATTTTACAGATATAAGTAAGGTCCCTAATTAGGTTGACTTTGAATTAATCAAAGAGAGATTACCTGGGTAGACCTGACCTAACTGGGTGAGCCCTTTTAAAGATGGCTTAGACCTTCCCTGATGTCAGAGAAATTCCCCTATTGGCCTGGAGTTGTTCAGCCTCAAGGAAATAAATTCTGCCAACAATCATGTGAGTTTGGAAGAAGATCCTGAGCTGCAAACGAGACCCCAGACTGGCCAGTACCTTGATTACAGCCCAGTGAGAGCCTGGGCAGAGGACTCAGCTGAGCTGAGCCCAGACATCTGCCCTGTAGAAACTGTGTGATAATCAATGTGTTCTAAGCTGCTAAGTTTGTGATTCGTTACACAGCCTAGAAAACTAATAAGGCGCCCGTGTTTGTAGAAGGAATTTAGGACCTACATTGTGTGGCTGACAAATTGTTCCACACATAATTTCTTTCATTTTTTGTTTCTCTTCTTAAATTTGAATATATTTTTTCATGTGACAATATTAGAGAACAAGAACCTTTACGACTTCAGGTGACTTTGTAAGATATTTTTCAAATTACTTAATTTCCTCATGGCTCCCTTTGTTCACCTGTGAAACAAGAGTGGCTCTGTGGCTGGCAT
The DNA here is from genome assembly GCF_003676395.1 of Aethalodelphis obliquidens. Taxonomy (NCBI): domain Eukaryota; kingdom Metazoa; phylum Chordata; class Mammalia; order Artiodactyla; family Delphinidae; genus Aethalodelphis; species Aethalodelphis obliquidens. Next base: position 6,510,925 of record NW_020838006.1, read on the forward strand.
GTCAGCAGGCCTGCTAGGCAGCACTCGCCAGGAAGTAGGGGCAGTGAGGGGCTTCTACAAACAAAACAATAATCTAGGGGGCTTATCAGATGGATAAGGAGCTATGGTGGATTGGAAGGAGAACTGGATTTGCAGTCCAGAGAGCAACATTTACATTCTTATTCTATTTAAAAGCCACGTGACTTTAGGCAAACCATTTAATTTTTCTGATCCCTGGCTTTTCCATCCCTAGAGTAATGGATCATAACAAGCTGGTGGTGAGGACTAAATGAGCTACTGTTTATGATTCGTTTTGTCACCCCCAGGTTGATTTAATGTGGTCCTGGTCAGTTCCTCCCTTACAGACTTTGGAGTGTTCTCACCCTCCTGATCTCTTGGATTCTTCTAGTAACACTGGGAAGAAGCTTTGCAAATGGGATTTTATTGGGAATGGGAAATTAGGTGACAAAGACAAGGAAAAATTTCCATTTCCTTTCAGAGCAAAATGTCACCCTATTCTGTTTCAGTGAAGAATAAAGGAATTTGAATAAAATGTCAGTTTCTTTCTGAACTAATTTGGGAATTATAATGACATGCACAGTCTCCATTGAGCACATGAATATTCATAATTAAAAGTGAAATTGTCCTTTTTTTCAGATTGTAAAAGTGAACAGAACTCCCCAGGGGTGCCCAGGGCCAGAATAGCTGTTCATTTTAAGAAAAATTCTATGATACCAAAGCAGTATATTCAAAACTGCAACAGATGCCAGGCGAGGGTTGGTGAAACACTGTTAGACTGATGATGTCCCTCCCATGCTCTCTCCGTGGCTCAGAGGACACAGGAGTTGTTCCCCTGGGGAGGGAAGGAGCTTTGAAGACATGTCCTGGCTGCTTGCTCCCCCATCCCACCCCACCACCCTGCCTCTAGGCAATGCCTCGGCTCACACACACGTCTGGTTTTCCAGACATACTGAAGCTCTACCTCTTCAAAGTTCAGCATAGTGGGACAGGCATACATTAAATAAGTAAAATCTAGAGGAAGAGTAGGATGCTCTCGGGCATTCAGCCTTCAGTTAGTAGTTACTATGTCCACGTTATAGAGAGACTAAGACTGAGATTGTTGTGTGTGCTGTTCTTGGTGACATATGAGAAGATTTATTCTCCTAATTTTAAGTTTATTTTTTAATGAAAGAGTCTTTTCAGGATATTTCCTTATAGTTAGCACTAATAGAAACCCACGTTGTTGTGGGGGAAGAAATGGACAGGCTGTAAGTCTGAGGTCTAGACTATGTGGCCTTGGGTGAGCTTCCAGTTTCTGGATCCTCATTCTTACTTGGACGATTTTGTAGTTGAATTAGATGACCATTACAGAGATGCTTCTAGCTCTACATTCTGTGGCTGTGATTCCTCTCCCCTACATGTTCTAGTTTTCCAAACATTATAAAGATGTTCATTTCTCTGGGCCCAAGAGAGGGAATCATTTTGGGGAGAAAAGCCAAGGCTTGTGTCAATTAGAACCTTTCACCCTAAATAATCTGCTTTGCTTTCTGCTCAAATCCAGGGAAGTGATTGCCTCTGCTTTGCCTTAGTAAAATGGGGAGAACTGTTAAGGTGACCTGTTCTAGGTTACTGAGCTTAATCGAGATACACCTTCCTTGATTGAAAAGGTACAGAGGTTTAATTAGCCTAGCAACTCTGCAGTATCTTCCAGAAGCCTTGGGAGCATGGGTTTCTTTTCTTTATTTTTCATCCACTTGCTTCTTCAGAGTTAATGGTTTCTTCCTGTAACTGTGCCATGATCGACTTTCCTGGACACCACCCACATCCATTATCCCAGTGACAGTGCCTTAATTGAAATGACATCTTAGAATTATTTCTTTAAAATTCATTGTTTGATTCAGTAAATTTAGTATTAATTAACGCCAACTGCCCGGGTGTTTTGGTCCCCCATTTGTCACTCTCTCAGCTAAGTACTGGAAATAATAGGTCTATTTCATTTTATAGGACTTATTTCACTTTATAGTTCAGATTTGCTAGTGTAGCAGGAATGGAAATTCAAAATGGCTTGGTATTTTGTACTGATCATGCACTTGGAAAAGAGAAGGAGAAGGAAGAGAGGAGGAAGAGAAGGAGAAAGCTTGGTTGCCAGATGCCACTCATCTGTGGAGGAACCTTGAGTCAAGACTCGGGTACACGATTGTCAATCAGGGGCTCAGGATAACCTGAGAGAGCTATACACTTCAAAAGGCTTCTTCTATCCATATAACATTCAAAATGAGGTTGTGTGTGTGCATGTGTGTATATATGCAAATACAGTTAACTCTATTTTCCAGCCCTGTGGGAAAGTGATATGTGTAGTTAATCAAATAATGTTGTAACAAAGAATTATCATGCATCCTGTTAATACAGTCACATTTTGTAAGAATTCGGCTATGCTGGGAATATAGATATTGAGTCTTAGTGGTTAAATACGGTCTTGGGTTGCGACTCCCCAGAACACATTGGGTTCAGGATTTAAGAGCAAGTAGCTTATCTGAGAGGTGATCAAAAGAAGCACCCAAAGGGGAGGCATGAAAGGGAAGATAGCCAAAAATGGTACGTTTTAGACAGTTACCGCATGGGCACCTGAGCTCGGCTCTACTGGGGAACTCTGGGAGATGGGACAGAACACGTCCTGAGTTATGCCTCCCAAGGGGCGAGGAAACTGATGTTTATCTTCCAGATCCCATCTGTCATCACAGAGCACCAACCCCCTGGCCCTCCTATCTTGCCCAGTGTGTGTGGGCTGGGAGAAAGCTCCTGGGGGTGGAGGGGCAGGTGCTTGCTTTGGGTTAACAGGTATGAAATGGAAAGGGGAGTACCAAAGGGACATAGGGCGAGCACCAACAGTGTCTGTCATGTTTACTATTTCATGTGTTGACAGGCTCAAGTATCATCTAAGGTTGGAATCGGAGGCTTTCAGATCCTAGGGCAGGTGGCTTTGGCGTCATGGTTACCACGAGGGGTACAAGTACTCATCATACTTTAATGCTTCTCAGCCAGGTACAGTTTATCTGGGTGGTCAGTGTTCTGCCCAGATCCCCACTACACCCATCCCTGGCTTCCATGAGTGTCAGCTGCTCAAGGCTTGCAGTTGCCCCTGTGTCTAGATGATGGCCCTTGGCTGACAGAGCCACCTGACCAAGGAGCTTACAGCTCTGAGCCCTCAGTAACTCAGAGCCCTGACTTAGCATCACGTATCATCTGAGAGGATTGCCGTTCTATCTGTAACAGCAGTCATCTGTTTATACCCCAGGTAGTGTTGATGCCCTGTCTGTGCATTTTGGCCTCACTTTTTGCCACCCGTGAAAATGTCTCTTTGCTACGTTGTAATCATTTCATAGTACTTAAGAAGACCACCAGGTACCAGCAGAGCGGTGGGTGGATGGAATTCATGTGTCTATATTTGGGCCCAGAGTGTGTACTATTAATGCATCCTAAGCCAGGGACAGAAGGTGGTGCCCATATTTTTACATGAGAAAGATCTGTTATCCCCATTTTAGAGGTAAGGGCACTGAAACCCAGTTATTTGATTAACTTGCACAAACTCATACAGCTTGTCAGTTGGTAGATCTGGGATTTGAAGCAGGTCTTTCTAGACACAAGGCCCATGTCTTCTCTAACATACCACAGTGTCGCTCAAAGATAGCTTCGTGTTTGACTGGAAACTTGAAACAAAGAGACTTGGTAATGCTCTCTGACTGGCTGACCTGACTGACATATACCAATGGAGGGTCCCTGGGACTCCTCACTCACAGAGACTGATCACCCTGATTCTCATTGTTTAGTTCAATCCAATCTCTTATTTATAACTTAGAAAGGCCTCCTAGTGTCTTGGGGCCAGTGTAATGTGTGCCCTTAATTAACAGTGTAATATGGAGAAAGATTCCTTTACCAGAAGGCCTGTTGAACTCACACTGTCAGACGAGAAACAGGGTCTCCACGTGAGGCCTCCATGTTTTGGAACCAGGACGGCTCAAACAACATGGGGTCTACAGATGGTTTCGGGAAGTGATTGTGTCTGCTCTAGGCTTTCTTACCCGACTTTCATTTAAATTCTTACAAACATTTGCTGAACACCTACCAAGTGCCAGACACCACTCTAGGCCCTGGGGGGACTACAAATATAAAGAAGATGTCTTGCTTTCATCCTTTTAGAGGATCTTAGCAAATAAACAAACAAGTATTACACATGGCAGAAAGAATCAAGGGCTGATTAGTCATTTCTGCACCCAGCTGTGGGAGCCCAGAAGGACAAGTGGTTAATTCTGACTGCAGGGGATTTGGAAGTGACATTGAAGGATGAACACAGTGTTGATAGACAAGGAAAGGGGTCTAGATCTATTTACCATCTCAGCAACAACAGAAAAGAGGAAGCAGCCGTTCTTAAACAGTTTTCCTACAGGAGAACTACATATGTAAGTTAGCGTGCGAAGATCTATTTTTGTGGAGGAAAGATTCACTGAGACGCAAGGGAAAGAAGTACCTCACGGCTGGCAGGACTCCAGCCACAGAGGAATTATTACGTTTATCAGCAGTTTCCTCATGACTTAGTCTTAAAGGGCCAGCTTCCCACGTGCACAGCACAGGCAAAGCCGTGACAGAATGATTTTACTAATATTTCTGATCATCTGTATAAACTTATTATGTGGCAATTATCCGGACCGAGTACGTCCTGATGCAATTTGGTTGTTAGGCAGCTGACATAGACTGCTGGCATTTGACGGTTTTAGTTTAACAGACCCAGGCTGTGTTTATGTTGAGCAGAGAAATAATAAATGATTTACAAAACTGTCACTCTGCACTTCTGCAGATTCATTTGAAAGAGATTTGGTAGGATTCTGTCTGTTAGCAGGAAAGGAAGAGAACAATATTGCCCCAGTTTTCACCACAGAGAATAATGGGAAATGACAGCCTAGAGGCAGGCTGGAAAGGTGACAGCAGAGATAGTTCCCTGGTAAATGAGAAGGAGAATGATATTTATTGAACACCTGCTATGTTCCAGGCACCATTCTAAGCATGTTTTATGTATTGTTTCATTAATTCTGGAAAGGTAAAATGGAATTATACATTATGTAAAATGGAATTATACATAAAGGTAAAATGAAAAGTGCTTTATAACATGCTCTACAAATGTTAGGCATAATTAATATTTTCCTTTATTGTAAAGCCTCCTAAGATTCATTTGAGACCATTCCCTGCTTTCTGTTATCAGATGTTAATTTATGTTGAAACAATAGCAGGTCAGCTTTCTCTTACTCAGAACGTTTAAGTAGGAAAAGGTGATGGGAGAAGCAGGTGGATTGGCTCATGGGACCGTGGGAACGTGTTCTGGAAGGGGTCTTTGTTAGATTCTTGTTTTCAATTCCTCCATTGACTTTGACCTTATGTGCTGCTGGTACACCACCAACTGTGCTCTCAGAGGTGAGCAGCCCTTTTCCTCTGCCATGTGGTCTCATCCAGGGCTGGAGAGGGAGTAGTAGCGGAGATTAGTCTGGTCCCTCTAGCGTAGGTAAATGACCTGCTGGGTTCCCTGTTCACCTTATTTCACCCTGCTCCAGATTCTTTTTGGTGAGTTCGAAGACTACATCCTCTTAATTTTGGAGAAGTTGTACTCAAACGTCATTTCTAATTTCATTCCACATGCCAGCCCTATTGGACCTCAGCAGCATTCAGATAGGAAAGGTCTGCCAGTTGAGAGCTGGCCAATGGAAATGGACCGCCCATTCCACAGCTTAAAGGGGCTGATATTCAGCTTTCTGCCCTGCAACCAGAAACAACCAAATTACTTTCCTACTAGGGAGCAAATGGCTGATATTGTACTATTTTAAACTCCTAGGAGTGGAAGGTACCTCAGAGCCAGTCTTTCTCTTACCAAGTTCTTCCCCAAAATAAAAGTGAAAGAAGGCTAGAGTAGGATTGTTCTTTTAGAATAAAGACACAAACAGAGAAGCTGGAAGAACAAGAGGCACATCTCACTTTCCTTGACTTCCATTTTGCATCAGCATCTCTCACTACGTATCTTTAAAAGTCTTCAGTGGTTTTCACCGTTTAGAGTCAAGTCTAAATTCCTAAGTACAGTATATATAGCCTTAAGATGCTTCATCAGATGCCCCAACTGAGACCCCAGCCTATCTCTCTCTCAGTAATCCCGTTGGGGTACCCTTCATTATAACTAAATTGTGTTTATGTCTCTTCTCTTCCATATTTTTGTCTTAACATTCTCAGTCCCTATGATACCTTCTCCTTCTTCTTGGTACATTCAAGTCCTATTCCTCTTTCTAATTCCCTCTCAGCTGCGACCCTCCCATGAAGTCTTTTCAGCTCCCTAGTCTCTTTTCTCCAGGTGTCCCCTTCCTTTCTGAAATACATCAGCCTCAGAACACTTCACCCAAAGCACTTCACCTTCATTATGGCAGGCTTTACACTGTGTAATATTTGATTCTTATTTGTATATGTATCATCACCTTTTATAGATAACATTGTTACTACTCACTCATCTTTCAAGACCAGTCTTAGCAAGGCCCTTTGCAATCTTGCCTTTCTTGATATGAGTTAAATCTCAGAATCGTTCAGGACCCTGTGTGATAATGCATTGTAATCTCATGGCTGAGTCATAGTGCAGAAGAGACCAGGTGCTTTGAGTCAGACCTGGGTATGAGTCCCATTTGTGCTATTTTCCATTTCAGTGATGGTGGACCAGTTATCTAAACTTTTGGAAACTCAGTTTCTGCTCTTCACATGAGACAGTCACACTTAGCATCGTTGGTTATTGCAGTGGCTTGAATTGTGGCCCCGCAAAAAAATGTGTCCACATCCTAAGCCTGGAAACCTGTAAATGTTGCCTTATTTGGAAACAGGGTTTTGCAGATGTGATTGAGTTAAGGATCCTGAGGTAAGGAGATCATCCTGGATGTTTTGGGTATGCCCTAAATCCAATGACAAGTATTCTTATAAGAAACACACAGAAGAGTGTCAGATACAGAGGAGAAGGTAATGTGAAGATGGAGGCAGAGATTGGAGTGATGTAGGTACAAGCACAGGAAGCCAGCAATCATTAGAAGCTAGAATAAGCCTGGAACAGATTCTCCCCTAGGGCCTCTGTAGGGACTGTGGCCCTGGTGACATCTTGATTTTTAGACTTCTGGCCTCCAGAACTGTGAGAGATTAATTTCTGTTGTTTAAACCACCTACTTCATGGTAATTTGTTATGGCAGCCTTAGAAAATGAGTACAGTTTTTATTATGCTATGTTGCTATCTGTCTATCCCATGAAACTGTGAGCTCTTCAAGGGCAGGGACTGTTCCTCGTCCCTCCCCAGACCACCTACCCCTGGGGCTAGCTCAGTGTTTGCAGCAATAACACATGGTTGACAAGTTATATGGACCATATTTTATAACTAGCCCTCCAACAGACCCTGTGGAATTAAGACTGTAACTAAAAAGGAAGAAAACCCTTAAAAAAAAAAAAGAATTAGAGAAAGATTTAGAGGAAGAAAATCCCTGCACTTTAAGAATTTATGCTCCAAAGTGTTTTTCTTTTATCCATTTATTACCAGTCTCAAAGAGCCGGCAGTCTTAATGTATAATTTAGATCAGAGGCAATGGGATTTCTCTCATTTTCCTTCAGTCATCAATTAGCATTTATCAGGTGCCTACTCTGTGCAGAGGCTTGTGCAGCATTAGGCACTCTTAGTATCCACTTTTCAGTTTCTTCACTGACTATCAACCTCTAACTCCTATGACTCACACAGATAATGTCCACCCTGTTCTGGGGAGACCGCATCCCTCCTCTCTTGGAATAGGGCTTTGTCCATGGTGCTGAATGGCTATGCATATTAGAACTATCACAACCACTGTAGTAACTCTATACAAAATATACACCTGTAGCAGCAGGTGGGTAGGTCATTACAGTACGATGTTTGTTTAATATAAAGAAGGATTTCTAGAACTCTTCAAACATCTCATTCATTCATCTTTCCTCCAAATACTTACCGATCCAGTCCTCTGTACCAGGCACTCTACTAGGTGCCTGAGAAAATGGATCCTGTGATGAAAGTGGCCTCTGTCTAGTGGGGGAGACAAGCACCTACTTATAATAGAGAAAGGCTCATGTTAAAATAGATGGATTTTGGTTACCAAGGCTAATGTGGTCATAGCCAAGAAAACATGAAAGAACTTGAATGTCTTGTTTCCATTTGTTTGTTCATGTCTTTACTCATTCATTCCTTCATTCAATGTCGATTACCTGGTGCAGTAGTCAGCTTTTAGCCCTCATGGGGGATTGAGCCCTGGCAGCCAGGGGTCCTTTTCTCATGGAACTCTTATTCAGTAGTTAGATATTTGACACTGATGGTATCTCATTCCCTTAGAGTTCTAAGGTTATAGATTTCCATTGTCTAAAGTGAAAGGAACAGAGAATAGGACAAAAGAAGGAAAGGGAATTAATTTCTATTAAGAAATGCTAGATTCTATTTATGCTATTCCATCTAATTTTCCCCAAAGTCTATGGAATCTGGTAGGATTTTCCGATTTTACCAGTAAGGTAGAAGATACTAATAAAAATTAAATAGATTTCTCAAGGTCACATAACCAGCAAATGGAGGAGTTGAGATTCTAACAATGTCTATCTGAACTCAAAACCTGAAGGTACTCTGAACTATCCCCCATGCAATCAGACTGGGGATGCATTATATGTACTGTTACAGATGAGGCTGGGGTACAGTGAGGCTCTTCTCACACCTCAGTTACTAAATCCCCTTGGTTTGTGTACAGGATGTCTTTGTGAGTTGTGATGTACTGAGGCCACTGTAGATGCTGTCCAATAGCTTGAGTGCCCATAAACGCTGGCAGTCAGGGACTTGGGGATGAAGGTTGACTGTTAGCTTTTTCTCTGGGAGAGGACCTGGTATCAATCTCTAGGTAGCACTGGCCTCAGTGACAGCTGTCCTAAGTGGTAACTCTTTTTGTTTTTTACTGAAATAACTCATCATGATGTTCTATTTGTCACTTGTCAAGGAAATCAATATAGTCTAGACTTGTTACCTTTCCAAGATCTGTATTGGACGATTTATGGTCAAAGGAAAGTCTAACAACAGAGCAGCAGGGGCAGAGCTGATAAAAGGATCTCAGTCTCCCTGTAAAACATTGAGAATTTAGAGCCTTCCTCCAATGGTGGGGGAAGGAAGGGGGTGAAGCTCAGGTGCCCTTGGTGAAATTAAGGAAGGGAGGACATTCACAAAAGGAAGGAGACTGAGAAGAGGAAAAGGAAGATCTTTAAAATAGGGATGATCATATATGCTTGGCAGTGCTGTTGTATTCAATGAGATACTTAATATGTCATGTATAGTGTCTAGCATAGTGCCTGGAACAAAGCAGATCATGAATGAGGTGTAACCATTCTAGTAGCTGTAGAGGAAGAGGGAGGAAAAGACCATGAGTAAAAATAACATCCACAGCAACAGCACAGAAATCTCTAGTGCCAGGAGTGAAAAGAAGCAAATAGTCAACATGAAGGGTAGAAAGCACCATGTTTCATATCCGTTGGTCATCAAATTGTTTCATTCATTCAAACATTTATCAAGCAGCAAGCACTGTGCTAGGTGCTGGGGAAAAAGAAACAAATAAGCAATGGTGTTGCCCTGCAGGACTGCAGAGTCTAGTTGAGAAGATAGATGTAAACACACAATTGAGCTGGAGGCTGACGGATGCTCTTATAGAGATGGGAAAGGCTCAGGGCGGGGATGCTGTTCCTTCCACAAGCACAGGGTCCACAATGTTTGCTTCTCACTCATCAAAGTAACATGCATGCGGAAAAGCCTCAATAATATCAGTTGAATGAGTCAATATTGAATAAAAGAGTGATCTGGGTGCTGAAGGAAGGCTTCGTTGAGACCAAAATGTTTGAGCTAAGATACTTAACATTTGAAGATTAAGAGTCTTCAGGGCAAATGAAGATGTGTGTGTGTGTGTGTGTGTGTGTGTGTGTGTGTGTGTGTGTGTGT
>NW_020838006.1:6520955-6585162 GCF_003676395.1 Aethalodelphis obliquidens
TGTGTGTGTGTGTGTGTGTGTGTGTGTGTGTGTGTGTGTGTGTGTGTTGGGAAGTGCGGAGAAAGATGCCAAACCAGTGGAGAAAGTGTATGAAAGACACAGCAGGGGCCACTTGAGAACAGGAAGCATTTGGGTGTGGCTGGAACACAGGGAGTAATGGAAGATGAGGCTGAATTGGCAGACGGTGGTGGATTAAACTATGAGCCAATTCTACTGATTCAGTCATTCCATCACTTAAAAGGTATTTACTGAGTGCTTACCTGTGCCAAAGACTGTTATAGACCTTGGGGATATGATACTGATCAAACCAGGCAAAAATCCCTCCCCTCATGGAGTGTACATGCTCACAGGTGGGGACAGATAGTAAAGAGCATTGAGAACAGTATACAGTATATTCAACTGTAATTAGTAATATGGAGAAAAGTGAACCCTGGGAGGGAGGCATGGATGGCTGGGGAGAAGGTATATGGAAACACAACTCATGGTACCTGGTGGTTGCATACTCTGCAGTTATGTTTTAGATTTAAATTGGCAAAGCCACGTGACATTTCTCCCCAGGCACTATGACTTTACTTGAACTTGTGGCTTCCATGTGAAATCTGATGCCTGGAGTTTATAATTACATTGTTAACTTTGCAAGGTCCTCTGGACCCCTTCAACCCTCTTTAGCCATCCTACATATAATTATAATATCATAGGCAGTTAGTTTTTCCTGTTTAAAAAGATCATTGATTTATTACTAATTGGGACTTATAAACACTGTCATCCATATTATAGAACTAGATTTCAATATACACAAACCCTTCTACTAAGTCTCTCACATCAGCATAATTGACCACTGATGTTCCTTATTTCTAAAAAAGAAAAGAAAAAAAAAAGAGTAGTGTTTCTTCTGTTTCCTGCTTCAGGCATAGGAAAGCCTTGGTTGTGGTCTCCATATCGTCTTCTGGTGATGGGATTGGGGGTGCAATAGTTCCACACCCCTTGCCTGCTGTAATTGCTCTAGCATGAAATCCTTATCTGAGGAAAGAAGGGAAGTAGCTGGATTATTTTTTTGAATTAATCACCTTAAATCCTTTTGGGTCGACATAGGTATAAATAAATGAAAGAGCCTCCTAATTAGGATTGGGATCTGCTCTGTTCTCTGACGTACAGTGAGAAGTTTCAGGTTATCGAATGAAAACAGAAGTTGCATTTTTTTGAAAAAAGGCAGAGTGTGAATCTGGCAGTTTGCTCATTTTCATAATTTCAGACAGTAATGTCAAGTGACATAAAATCAACTCTACACGTCCTTCAGAGAGCCTTCTTTGGTTCCCCAAATACAGCCGGGGTGGGCTCCCCTGTCCCCACATTCCTCCACAATATTCCAATAAGAATAGGACTGCCAATGCTGAGACTTCGGGGTTCTTTGCTCACCCTTACCTCCTGCCTGTCTATCATCCCTGCCTTCTGTTTTTCAACAGTTCCCTCACAAGTTCTTTCCCCTCAGTTTGCAAATATGCTCAAGCTTATCCCATATTAACGAAAAACAATAAAAGAAAGAAACTGTTCAACCACCATATCCTACCACTGTCCAAGCTTTCTCCTTCCTTTCACAATATAACCTCTTGAAAGAGTTGTCTATATGCCCTACTCTCCCTCGCTTTCCTTTCCTCCTTGTTCCCTATCACATCAGAAGCTGTGTTTGGCAACATCCTTCCATGACACACTCTACAGAGATTGTTCCTGGTTGAGATGCCCATGACCTTTCATTTTCTTTTCTTCCTTTCTTTCTTTTTTTTTTTTTGGAGTATAATTGCTTTACAATGTTGTGTTAGTTTCTGCTGCACAAAGAAGTGAATCAGCTGTATGTATACATATATGTCCTCCCTCTTGGACCTCCTTCCCCCACCCCCATCCCACCCATCTAGGTCATCACAGAGCACTGAGCTGAGCTCATTGTGCTATACGGCAAGTTCCCACCAGCTATCTATTTTACACGTGGTAGTGTATTTATGTCAAACGTAATCTCCCGATTCATCCCACCCTCCTCTTCTCTCCCTATGTCCACATGTCCGTTCTCTACGTCTGCGTCTCTATTTCTGCCCTGCAAATAGGTTCATCTGTACCATTTTTCTAGATTCCACATATAAGCGTTAATATACGATATTTGTTTTTCTCTTTCTGACTTACTTCACTCTGTACGACAGTCTCTAGGTCCATCCCCATCTCTACAGATGACCCAATTTCATTCCTTTCTATGGCTGAGTAATATTCCATTGTATATATTTACCACATCTTCTTTATCCATTCCTCTGTCGCTGGACATTTAGGTTGTTTCCATGTCCTGGCTATTGTAAATAGTGCTGAAATGAACATTGGGCAGTGACTTTTTGAATTATGGTTTTCTCAGTGTATATGCCCAGTAGTGGGATTGCTGGGTCATATGGTAGTTCTATTTTTAGTTTTTTAAGGAACCTCCGTACTGTTCTCCACAGTGGCTACATCAATTTACATTCCCACCAACGGTGCAGGAGGGTTCTCTTTTCTCCACACTCTCTCCAGCATTTATTGTTTGAAGATTTTTTGATGATGGCCATTCTGACTGGTGTGAGGTGATATCTCATTGTAGTTTTGATTTGCATTTGTCTAATAATTAGTGATGTTCAGCATCTTTTCTTGTGCCTCTTGGCCATCTGTATGTCTTCTTTAGAGAAATGTCTATCTCCGTCTTCTGCCCTTTTTTTTTTTTTTAACATCTTTATTGGAGTGTAATTGATTTACAATGGTGTGTTAGTTTCTGCTTTATAACAAAGTGAATCAGCTATACATATACATATATCCCCATATCTCCTCCCTCTTGCTTCTCCCTTCCACCCTCCCTATCCCACCCCTCTAGGTGGTCACAAAGCACTGAGCTGATCTCCCTGTGCTATGCGGCTGCTTCCCACTAGCTATCTATTTTAGCTAGTTGGTAGTATATATACATCCATACCACTCTCTCACTTCATCCCAGTTTACCCATCCCCCTCCCCATGTCCTCAAGTCCATTCTCTACATCTGCGTCTCTGCCCATTTTTTGATTGGGTTGTTTGTTTTTTTGATATTGAGCTGTATGAGCTGCATGAGCTGCTTGCATATTTTGGAGATTAATCCTTTGTCCTTTGCTTCGTTTGCAAATATTTTCTACCATTCTGAGGGTTGTCTTTTCATCTTGTTTATGGTTTCCTTTGCTGTATAAAAGCTTTTAAGTTTAATTAGGTCCCATTTACTTATTTTTGTTTTTATTTTCATTACTCTAGGAGGTGGGTCAAATTAGGTCCCATTTGCTTATTTTTGTTTTTATTTTCATTACTCTAGGAGGTGGGTCAAAAAGGATCTTGCTGTGATTTATGTCAAAGAGTGTTCTTCCTATGTTTTCCTCTAAGAGTTTTATAGTGTCCAGTCTTACATTTAGGTCTTTAATCCATTTTGAGTTTCTTTTGTGTATGGTGTTAAGTAGTGTTCTAATTTCATTCTTTTACATGTAGCTGTCCAGTTTTGCCAGCACCACTTATTGCAGAGGCTGTCATTTCTCCATTGTATATTCTTGCCTCTTTTGTCATAGGTTAGGTGTCCATAGGTGTGTTGGTTTATCTCTGGGCTTTCTCTCCTGTTCCACTGATCTATATTTCTGTTTTTGTGCCAGTACCATACCATCTTGATTACTGTAGCTTTGTAGTATAGTCTGAAGTTGGGGAGCCTGATTCCTCCAGCTCTGTTTTTCTTTCTCAAGATTGCTTTGGCTATTTGGGATCTGTTGTATTTACACAAAAATTGTAAAACTTTTTGTTCTAATTCTGTGAAAAATGCCATTGGTAATTTGATAGGGATTGAATCTGTAGATTGCTTTGGGTAGTATAGTCATTTTCACAGTATTGATTCTTCCAATCCAAGAACATGGTATTCAGTTTCTTAAAGTGATTTGTCATTTTATTTGTTGGTAGCATTTGGCACTGCTGACAGTTTTCTTCTCCTTTGCCATTTGTTATACCCTCACTCTCCTCTTCTCCTGCCACCTCCCCAGTGACTGTGGTTTCCTCTCCTTCTTCATTGGTCTTACTTTCCCTGTACCTGCTCTTAAACACCTCTTGATTTCAATTACTGCATTTAATCGTTATGCCAATAATGATTAGATCCATATCTAGAGCCCACATGTCTCCTAATGCAGGGTTCACTTAATTGTGTGCTGGTCATCTCCACAGTGGCCTTGGCTTCATTCAGTAATCATGTGGCTATGTTTGTATTGGAAAGTTTGCCCTTATATCAACAGTCTCAGCTTCCAACTTATCCAAAGCAGCACAGTCTGGGCTGTACAAATCTCCAACCCGTCACCCTCTCTCCTCCAGATGTCTTCTTTCACAAGGTGTTCCTTGGGATAACGGCTCATATGCTTGCAAAAGGGGCCAGGAGTCCCTGGAACTCTACTCTCCATGCCGACCCTCTGGCTCCCCATGGCAGAGACTGCCTAGCTTTTCACGAAATCCATTTTTTTCTTTTTGGGGACATAGTTGGAACACATTTACCAACCTGCTTTGCAGTGACTGAATGGAACGTGATGTAAATATTTCCAGACCTGTCCCATGAGCACCTCCTTTGAGATTTTCCATTTCTTCTCTTTGTCTCCCTGTGGCTGAATGGGGAGGGCTCAGAGGCCCTAGGGGAGGATAGAGATAAAAATAACTGCACTGTGCAGAGGCTGACCTTTCTGTTCTGACTCTAATTGAACTTTTCAAGGCAAGAAATAAGCATATTGTAGTAAGCTACCAAAATTTGAAGTTAGCCTATCTTAAATAACATACCTCTATTTCCTAACAGTTAACGATTATGTAGCACTTAACATTCTTGATCAATTCATCTTTATTAATTTTAATATTCTCAAAAACTAGATAAAGTATGTATGAATTATTAATGCTCTTTTAAAAATGAGGAGGGACTTCCCTGGCAATCCAGGGGTTGGGACTTCGCCTTCCAATGTCAGGGGTGCAGGTTCTGTCCCTGGTCGGGGAGCTAGGATCCCACATGCCTCATGGCCAAAAAAACCAAAACATAAAACAGAAGCAATATTGTAACAAATTCAATAAAGATTTTAAAAATGGTCCACATCAAAAAAAAATCTTTGAAAAACAATAAAAACGAGGAAACTGAGGCCAGAGAAGTTGAGTAACTTGATTATGCTCATATAGCTGGTAATTGGAAGAGCTGGGATTTGGACCTACACGGTCTGCTTCCAGAGTACATGCCCGTAACCACTAAACAGAGATTCAAAAGAGATGTGTAGAAGACAGAATAGTGGTTCCCCAAAGATGCCTGTGTCCTAATCCCCAAAACCTGTGAACATGTTACTTTATATGACAAAAGGGGCTCTGAAGATGTGACTGAATTAAGGCTCTGGAGATGTGGAGATTACACTGGATTATCTGGATGGACTCTTCAAAAGTCCTTAAAGGTGGAAGAAGGAGCTGGAAGAGAAGATCAGAGTGATGCTATATGGGAAGGACTCACTCCACCGTTGCTGGCTTTGAAGATGGGAGGGGACCATAAGGCAAAGAACACGGCAGCCTTTAGAGCTGGAATGGACAAAGAGATACCCCCTAGACCCTCCAGGAAACATGCAGCCCTGCTGACATGTTGATTTTAGCCCATTGAAACCAGTGTCAGTCTTCTGACCTACAGAAATGTAAAATAATAAATTGTGTTTTTTAAGTTTGTGGTAATTTGTTACAGCAGCAACAGAAAACCAATATAAGATGTAACAGAGGAAAATGTTCTCTCACCATGGGTGGCATTCAAATTTCTCGCAAGTTTCTGAAAAGCAAGCTTGTTGTTACGGTAATGCTACTCAGTTAGTAGACTATCAATACCTACTGTGCCCCATTTCTTTTATTTTGTTTTCAGTTTAAGGCAGGAGGAATATTTTTTCCATTTAATTATTTATAAAATTTACATGTTAGGAATGAATAATCATGAACATTCTATTTTGGTTAAAAACTTTCACATAGTGATTTTATCCTAAATAAATACACCCACTCCATAATCTTTATTTTTAATATTCTCGGTTGAACTACTAATGTCTCCTCAACCAATTGTTACCTTCCATTAAAAGTCTTGTGGTATTTCATGAATAACCAGATACAAGACGGCACATAGAGAATGCCATGTTTTTCATGCTTCTTAGAAGCTCGAGCAGCTAAAACTTGAATCCACATGGAAAATATCCCCCAAACCTAAATACAAAGGTGAGAATGACCTTCCTCACCCCATTACTACCAAATGCCCCCCCCTTTATCTCTCTACGCACCACCAAACATCCTACACCATTGGTTTTTATGTACATTTCTATTAATCCTTTCTGATATTCTCAGCAATGTTTAATGACATTGTTGTCTTTGTGACTATGTCAAAATACAGCTTTGAGAAATTAGAGGAAAATACTGATCATGATGAGAAAGATGAAGGAAGCTGCCAAGATCATATGGTTGGTTAGGGCTGGAGCTGAGATTCAAACCCAGACAGCTGGGCTCCAAACCCTGTGCCTGACCACTGCGTGGCACTGCCTTGTGACTGTGCACTCTGGCAGGTAAGATAGGTACCTGTTCCAGATGTCTTCCTGAGATCAGAGATCACTGTTTTTAGTCAATGTACTTTTCAGCCAAGGATGCTGAGGCCCTTATGGGCAAAATCACTTACCCAACGCAGCATGACTACAGCCTAAGGGCATAGAATCTAATTCTTCCTATTGTACTAAACTCAGTTGACTTGAATTTTTTAGGGTAAGCATCAAGTCAAATAGCATTTATCCCACAGTTGCATTCATCTTTTGGTGCAAAACCAAGATGAGACCAGGACCCCAGAGGTACTTACTCAATCCTGTACCTAATAGGACATATTTTTATGGTTCTCCCCTTTAGCTGCAATCCTGGAAATGTAAGCGCGAATGCTGCTTGTGAACCTTATAAGTGCTTTAGAGTCTTAGGGAAATGAATGGTTGATTGTTCATTTATTCATTCTTCAATGAAAGAATTTAAGCGCCTAGGCACTGAGGCCAGTGAATAAGACACAGCCATCCCCCAAAGCAGCCTGTAAATAAAATATTGTCTCAGCCTATCATAGTGGCAGAGGCACGAGTGTGGAGACAGACTTTCCTAGGCTCTGTGGCTTGTTAGCTGTGTGAACTTGGGCATGTTATTAAAAAATCTCTCAGAACTCTCAGAGCCTCTGACTCCTTTCAAAATGAAAATAAAGATGTCTAATTGAATTGTTGTGAGACTTAAATGAAATGTGACATCCAAAGAACGTAGCCTCAAATTGGATTTCAATAAGCGGTAAATAGATGTGTAGAAGCCTGGATATATGTTCCGTAACAGGAGACGTACAAAGTGCTGGAGAGACCGAGGGTCAGGGAGGATTGTGCCTGGCCCAAGAGTTATAGAAAAAAAGAATCTTCAGAATCAATGAGCGTTAGCATTTTTCTGTGACTATTTTGAGATCAAATGATCCTAAGCTCATTTTGCCAAGTCTCAGAAACGTGGGCTTTGTGATCTAGTTACATTTGGTGGTGGGAAGGAAGGGTAGCTTGGGAGACGGTCCAGCCTCAGCGTTTCTGTCCCTCCCATGCTCTGCAGTAGTGGGGAAGCATCTCTGTTCCAAGCACCAGCCTCTTGTTTACCCAATGGACTCCAATAATGAACTCCATTATTCCCATGATTTTTAGCATATCTAATTTAATCCTCACAACAACCCTGAAGAGCAGAGGTTATACTGACTTTTATAAATGATGAAGGGTAAGTGACTCACTTGTTTGAACTCAGGGCTATGGACTGTTCATGAAATGGCAAACGTAAATGCAGCTCCATTTCTTCAGCTGATTTTTGCTGTCACTGGGGCAGCTTTGGGTTTGTACCTGAAATTGGGCTTCAGGTTCTTTGACAAGACTCCCTCTTCTTTGCAAGAGCAGCAGGGACAGCCAAGATGGCAACTGGCTCCATGCAGTGTCTGACAGTGATCTTCCATCTTCTCCTACTCCACGGTCTGCTTGGCACAGCCCAGCCCCGAGCCGTGAGTTCCTGGAGCTTATGCGAGCAGTGGTGTATTCTTGAGTTTGTAGTGTGCCGGTCTCTGGGGTCTGTGCAGAAACTGTCACCAATCAGGCAGCCCTCACACTCTTCAGCTAAGCATGAAATAACGTACAGACAAAATACACTTTCATATTCATACATCATCTCACAACTAACATACGCAATCTTTTTTCCCTCTGGCAGTAGGACTTACCAAAAACAAAAAGGGCTGTGATGAGGTGGTATTGTCAGTAATTTGGAGCCCAATGAAGGGGATACGTGATGCACATTTTACATTATTTATATTACATTATTTACATTTTACAGTCGTTCATTGAGTGCTTGCTGTGTAGCAGGCTCTCAGAGTGTGTAAATGTGAAGGAGATACAATTGTTGCCTAGAAATCTCAATCTATTTGTCAGTAGGCAGAAAACAAATTACAATGCACCACATAGAATGACTGATACTTGACCATTTTGATTTCCAAAAACAGACAGACATTTCATGTGATTCAGTGTGCTCCATGGAAGAGGGAAGGTAGGGAAGTAATTTCAGCTCTGTGGCTCACAGATCAACATGTACTAAGTCCTTACCATCCTCCAGGAGCTTTATGTGAATCATGGCATGTAATCTGTACAATCACCAGCGGCGGTAGAAGTTAGCGTTATTCCCATTCCGAAGTGAGCAAACTGAGATTTAGAAAGAGCAAGTGTGCTAGTGACGTCAGGGCCAGAGTTCTACGCAGGTCTGACTTCAAAGCATTTGATCTCTCTGTTTTATTTGAGTCTCAGTTAAAATGAGAGGAAAGACATGCTCCCTCCTTCCATCATTTTGCAGTTACATTTAATTTTCCTATGAAATAACCCTAGTTTATTTTTTTATTTTAATTTTTTAATTTAATTTAATTTTATTGAAGTATAGTTGATTTATAATGTCATGTTAGTTTGAGGTGTACAGTGTGTGTGTGTGTGTGTGTATGTGTGTGTGTGTGTGTGTGTATATATATTCTGTTTTCAGTTTCTTTTCCCTTAAAGGTTATTACAAAATATTGAGTGTATTTCCCTGTGCTATACAGTAGGTCCTTGTTGGTTATCTATTTTTCATATAGTAATGTGTATATGTTAATCCCAACCCCCTAATTTATCCCTCCCCCTCCCTTCCCCTTTGGTAACCATAAGTTTGTTTTCTATGTCTATGACTCTATTTCTGTTTTTGTAATGTGACGCTAGTTTAAATAGCACATATAAATCCTCAAAAATCTCTACGTTATTAAAGCATAAGAAAAGTACACTTTTGGGGGAAAATTAATATTTCACTTGTGGAAAGAACCCTACATATATATCCACAGGTGCTAATTTTATTTTTTGTTGGCTAGAGGAGGAATGATTCACAGTACCAACCAGGGGTAAAAAAATTCAGGGGCCTCATGATGTAGAGCAAGATTGCTAACAATAGCAAGTGGACGGATCGATAGAGAATCCATTTCAGAGAGCTTGCTCGTGGAAAATATTGATATCTAGCTTGGTCATTCCTCCTGTGAAATAAACAGGCACCTGGTCTCTCTGCAAGAAAAACCACACACAGGAGCCGGGGTAATGTTTCTAAACAATTAATTGGTTGATTATCGAGCTTTAATGGATTGGTTCAACATATTCACACGAAGTTATCAAGAGACTTGGGCTAGCAGTTTCCTTGTAGCTGTCATCAGAATATATGACAGGATGCAGAAGTTCTAAATTATTATTACTTTTTACAGCATTCTGTGTGCATCGTTTACATTATAAATAGGGCCTATTTGAAAGCCACTGACTGGGTCTTTGGCTTTGTTTCAGACAGCAGGTATGGTAGACATTGGGGCATACTCAGTTTCCTAAGGGAAATGATAGAGCAATTTAAATGATAAATGAAAACGTTAAAACTGCTCGATTAGTATATGCATGCAAAATGGTTATCATGCAAGGGTTTATACGAGAGGTATGAGAAAGACCATATAATACACGTGTCAACCTAGCCACTGGGAAAATACAGATATTTTCTTCATGGGGAAGGAAGGAAGGAAGAGGAATAACATAATGTTTGACTTGCCCTCAGGAATGATCTGTCCTATATATGGACCCAAAAAAACATTTGCCAAGTGAAATTTTTCTTTTTATGGGAAGATACAAACTGATGTAGAGGGAAGGCTACAATTCAGTGGAAATTTATTGATTACTCAGTATGTACAGGTATTTCACACACATTGCCTCATTCATCCCCTTGAAGTGGGATATCCCATATGTAGGTTGAGGCAATAGTGTTTAAAGTTCATAGGGGCATACTTAAGGTCATATGACAGTTCACTGGGCAGTGGCATAATCAGAACTTGAGCCTTTTGATTTCAGTTTCTTTTCTTTCATAATCATTGTGTCTATTACTGTGAATTCAACTCATTGTTTGGAAGGGTGATGCAAACTAATGGAAGGAAGCTGTGAAAATAAGAAAATAGGAAACTCATTTTCTTTCAAGGTTAGAGTTTGGGATGTGGGCACTTTCCTTTGTAGTCCCCAAATCCAGGGCTCAAATATCTAAATGCACAGGTTAGCAGGAAGTTCTACTTATCCCCTTTCAAAGCCCCTGTCATCCTTTACATAGCTCCCTGCTCTTACTAGTGCCTTGGGCTGGTGCAGCACCGGCTCACCCTGCTGGTCTGGCATTTAGACACGGACTGCTTGGCCAGTGCTAGTACTATGGACTGGTTGAGGGAAGTACAAAGCAGCAGGATTCTTGGATGCAGACCAACACCTGCTCTCAGCATTGGGCTAGGTCCAGAGAGAACCACACCCAGGACTTATATAAAATCCCAAGGGCACAGCCCTTTTAATCACCTTTCCTGGGTTTTCAGAGATGTGTTCTGAGTGGGATAGCTTGTCCTCAAGCACATCTCCATGGAGGGGTCGTTTGATGGAGATTGGTCACACTTCTTTTATGTTACACATTGATTTGAAGGTTGCAGCTCATTTAAATCATAGTCACAGGCACATTCCCAAGAAATGTAGGTCTGAACAGGTTCCAATGTCTGCTACATCATAGGGCCAGAATCACTATATCCTTTCTCAGCCTGATTGACTTAGTGAAGGGACCAGACCATTGATCTTTCAGCTCTCATGGTAGTATGTAATTATGTTGATCTTTTAAGGAATCGAGATATATATTTTGGCATAAGAGAAAAGATATACAAGTAAACTGTAAATTAAATAAACATTCCCTGATATAAACCTTGAAGCAGAACTATCAGATGTTCTCCTGATTGTTTTGTCTTAATAATACCAATTTTTTTAGTCTGTCCACTACTCTATCTAGACTTACAAAGTTCTAGGATCAATGACAGCAAAATAGTAGTGAACACCCCTAGGATGCAGATTGTGGCAGCTAAGCATTACATACCACTAAATGGAACCAGAGCTCCCCAGACATGGTTGATTTCAGGTCTAGACAGAAAATATACAAAGTAAAGCTTAGCATTTTGTTGTAATAGAAAGCTAGAAACTATCAGCTAATCTTAGTTCTTACATTTGTCTGTAATTCTGAGTTAATTTTCACATGTGTCATGAAGTAGGGGAATGACTTTAATTTTTTTGCATGAGGATATCTAGTTGTTTTAGCACCATTTGTTAAAAAGACTATTCTTGCTTCATTGAATTATCTTTGCACACTTGTTGAAAATCAGTTATTATTAATGTAAGGGTCTATTTCTGGACGCTTAGTTCTTTTTTTTTAAATTTAATTTTTTTTGTGTGTGTGTGTTAGTTTCTGCTTTATACCAAAGTGAATTAGCTATACATATGCATACATCCCCACATCTCCCCCCTCTTGCGTCTCCCTGGACTCTTAGTTCTATTCAATTGATCTTTATGCCTATTCTTATGTCAGTACCACACTGTCTTGATGACTGCTGCTTTGTGATAAGTTTTGAAATCAGAAAGTGTGAGTCCTACAACTTATTCTTCTTTATCAAGATTGTTTTGTTATTCTGCTTTTCCATATGAAATTTCCATATGCACTGTTTGAACCAGTTTATTACATTATTGAAAATATTATAAGTTACATTACACACTTACTGACCATGAATTCATCTAAATGTACTTTTAAATTAAAAAAAGAGGAAGAAGAGAGATTCCCACCAATCCATTTAGTACCACTGTGTGCTGAGATGAGAGACATGGATTTGAGAACCTAGCAGTTGTTCTGAGTTCCCATGTACTTCTCAAAGTTTGAGCATTTTACCAAGATAGGTGCCTCTAATGTTTAAGGTTGTATGGTATATTTTCAGGATTAATTCTGAAGGTATAAAATTCGCAGCATGTGTTCTTACTTTAGAACCTAACTCCTGCTGTCTAGTAACTCTTCCATAAACTTCTTGAGGGCAAAGATTGTATCATCAATGCCATGTATAGCTTCTCATATTACATTAGAGAGTTGTGGGTGCCCAGTTAGTCTTCTGCTTCTACTCTACTGCTATTTATACAGTCTTAGCGCTCCAAGATTGGTCCAGGTTGGCGGCACCCATTGCTCCATAGAGATATCTTAACTGGCCAAGAAGAATCTCATTTGAAGTTCATGAAGTCAGTCAAAGAAATAATGAGAAAAAAATAGACTGATCAGTTATGCTGGTGGGACCCCTCAGGACAACACTGGGAACAAAGGAAGGGGTAGGCATTGGTTCTCTGATAGCCTGGGAGTTCGTTTCATATATAGCTGTTTTTTGGCGTATTCCAGGACACATAATTTTGCTCCAAGCCATGAAGGCACTTGGAATTATGTTATTTCTTAGTAAAAACACAAAGTAGATTCAAACATAGATTTTTTGAAAGTTTTTAATACTATAACTGATTTTTATCAGAAGATGGAAAGGAGTAGCCACCAAATACTTGCTGCCATATTGAATATTTTCCAAGGAATGTACCAGCAATATTGACATATTGCCAAAGGCAGGTGAAAATAGCAGCTCACTGTTGAACAGGGTTGCAACCTGAAATTTAGGTCTCTATAAAAAGCTAAAGGGTGAGTTTTTAAAAACTCTTTATTTTAACTGCTACATAATTCTCTATGTAAACTTATCATACAAAGAGAAACTTCATTTGCCTTGATCATTACAGGCGAAAAAGTCAATAGTTGAACATAGCCCAATCACAGTCATTAGATCATCTGTTCAGATTTGCCGTCATTCTCTGGTGTATCTGCCCCCTCTCAACAGTAGCCTTAGGCTTGTTGCCCAAGCTTGGAATTGTAGACTGGCAACCTGAGAAAGATCTAGCACAAACCTCCTCAACATTAAAAATCTCTTGCAAGATGGCGTCAAGCCTATGCATGACTACTTTTGTTAATGAGGAATTTATTATTTACCCAAACCATTCATTTCACTTTTGTAGGGCTCTAAACAATGAACAAAAATATACCTCAGTTCAACTTTAAATCATTGGATTATTTTTACACCCTAGACACATTCTTCTAGATATTCAAGATAGCCATCATCTTCCTCCAGGGTCTCGTTTCTATCCTAACTAAATGTCACTATTTTATTCAAGCGTTTGTTAAATTTTTAATTTTTTGAAGCAAAATTTAGCCCCTTTTAACTGAAACCCAAATCACATCTATTCTCATTAAAAATGTAAAAACACCCTAGTCACACTATTATGTTGCTAAAATTTTTATCTAGGAAGGAAGAGTCAGATCTTCAGATAAATCCAGGCAAGTCATTCTCATCCCTTGTTGATAGGTTGCAGTGCCTTCTTGATTTCATTTTCTGTTGTGATGAAGTATAATCTGCTCATTTTAACTGCACGGAGTGGGGAGAATTAACTGTGCTCCCAGATCTGCAGAACCATGAAGAGGGAATCCTGGCTTCTGGAACTTCATTCCTTACAGGGAGCAGAAAGCTATACTTTCACTTTAGCCATATTCCCAAATGTGGGGTTATTCCTCTAATCCCATTCCAACCTTGGACAGAAAAGTGATGGATCTCAGAGATATGCAATCCTGCATTTATCATCTAGGCAGGTTAGAAGAAAGCCTGGGCCCATAAACTCTATTCTTCATTAGCCACTTCTTTTGTTGTTTCAGCCCATCTAACCGTCTAGCATGTATGCACGTTGTAGTCAAATGATTAGAAGAACTAAGGCAACATAACAATTATAGAGCTATACCACGGCAAAGCAATTCAAGAGCTCAGCAACTCCATTAAAATTTTAAAGGAGTTAATCCTCTGGGAAGTGTTCCTATTAATTAAACAGAGGTGAAAGAAAGTAGGTTTTACGTTTATTCTTTGCAAGAAGAAGGTAGGCCATGGCCTGAATGCAAAGGAGCTGTGTGATCACAGGTCAATTCATCACCTCCTCAAGCATGTGAAGAGTGATGATTTCAGGTCATTTATCTGTAAAGCAATGGGGACCAATTTTTGTTCAATCTTCCCAAGGAGTAAAGAGGTCTTTTGGTCAGAGAAGGTTTCCAGAAGTCCATAGGGGTTTAATCCCTACAGATCCACACTGTAGTTTAGGAAACAAAAGGCAAGCCTCATTTGGTATTGAGCTCAGTATCAATGGAATGGATTGGAGAGTGAAGGTTGTCTGGTGGAGCAGATCAACAGTCAGAGCAAAATGAGAGACTTTGGGTCTCCTGCTCCCTGCCCCCACTACATCTATCCCATTTAAGAGTACGATGCTATGCATTCAACTTGTTCATTTATGGAGTAATTGAGGGTGTATACAGTGGAGGAATCTGGTTACCTGGTTTCTCATACATACCTGAAAACAGAACGCATTTGCCAAGATGTACCATACACAGATCAGGCCCTTTGTGGACCCCAGAGAGGCACAAAGCAGAGCCACCAGGTAAGAGTGTATCAGAGACTTGAGACCCTGGAGTCTGGGGATTATCTATGCTGGGAGGAGCAAAGATGACTGAGTCCTACAGCAGGCAGATTGTCCTTCCTCTAGTGCTCTCATGAGCAGGGAGGCTTGTGGGTGACCAGTATAAGATTGATGAGTACAGATTTGAAAAGCAATTTTGGAACTTACATTAGTTATATCAACTATATTGATAGTTAAATTTTCTGTATCTGGATTTGCTGGTCAAGTAGAGATTAACTAGCTTTGTAAAACTGTTACCTTTTAGAGGTGTCTAGAAATTGTAGAAATGTTTCAAGAGAGCTTCAAAAGAGGAATGATCTATTTTTATGTTTACCACTGGTGTCTGGAGAGAGAAAATGTGTGTTTTACTAGTTTTGATATCAACGATAGAGGACCAAATGAACGGGAAAAGTTAATGAGAGAGAAAAATTGATGGAAAGTGTTTCAGTTTAGGTTCCCTAAAAATAACCTGATGTGGGGATTCTTATAAAATTGATTTATTGAGGTAGTAATTTCAGATGAAACTTGTAAGGAAATGAGGGAAGCAGGATATGGCCATGAAGAAGCTAGGCAAAGATGCAGGTATGACTGAAATGTAGCCCAACCTGACCTATGATGAATACCATCAAAGAGGCAAGGATGCTGGCTTTTTGTTCCTCTGCATCAGCCAGCCATTGACTGGTAAGACAAAAACTCTGGGAGAAAGTTCAATACTTGCATGGTCACAAGGAGAGAAGGCAGAATGGCAGTTTGGAAAATAAATGTGTGTGCAATCCTGGAGGGAAGAGGATTCCAGACTAAACTAACATTTACAAAGAGACAGTTATCTGCCAGCTGCTGCTTTCTGCTGCCATCATCGCATTTTAGGGAAGGGAAAATTGAGGCTTGGAGAAGTTGCACAGTGTACTTAGGAAAGTGGTGGAGTACTGGATACTGTTACTCCTGGGAAGCATTATGCGGTAGGAGAGTGGTCTATAAAGTGGGAAGATTCAAGCGCAAAAGGCCAACTGCAAAAAATAAGTTATAGAAGTTCTATCTAAAATCCCTTGCTATCTAGAGTACATAAGAAATAACAAAAGTCTTTCTGATATGTATTTAATGTACAGATTGAGAAAGATGCCTTCATTCAGGCTGTATGTCAGATACCCAGGGCCCTGAGGGGAGCACAAGCCCCTGTGCATTCATTTGCTCTCAGTGTCCTGCAATGCTAAGTGGATTCTTAGCTGCTATTTAGTTTAAACCAAACCAACACTCACAAAATAGACAACTGACTTTACAAGATTTCTGCAAAGAAAAGTGTAGATTAAAGAGGATTCTCTTTTCAAAAAATTTTTTCTTTCATACCCCTGACCCATTTATTTTGGAACTGGAAATTTGTACTTCTTAATCTCCTTCACTGATTCATTTCCTCCCCAATCCTTCTCCCTTCTAGCAACCACCTGTTTGTTCTCTGGATCTATAACTCTGTTTCTGTTTCGTTATGTTTGTTCATTTGTTTTGTTTTTTAGATTCCACGTATAAGTATAATTATACGGTGTTTGTTTTTCTCTGTCTGACTTATTTCACTTAGCATAGTACCGTCTCGATCCAACTATGTTGTCATAAATGGAAATATTTCATTCCTTTTTTTATGACTGAGTAATATTGTATTGTATGCATATACCATTTCTTCTTTATCCATTCATCTGTTTATGGGCATTTAGTTTGCTTCCGTATCTTGGCTATTGTAAATAATGCTGCAATGAACATAGCAGTGTATATATATTTTCTAATTAGTGTTTTCATTTTCTTTGGGTAAATACCCAGGAGTGGGATTGCTAGATCATATGGTAGTTCTATTTTTAATTTTTTGACGACTCTCCATACTATTTTCCATAGTGGATTCACCAATTTACATTCCCACCAACAGTGCGTGAGGGTTCCCTTTTTACCATATCCTTGCCAACATTTGTTATTTGTTGTCTTTCTGATCATAGCTATTCTGATAAGTGTGAGGTGATACCTCATTGTGGTTTTGATTTAGGTCTCTCTGATGATTAGAGATGTTGACCATCTTTTCATGTGTCTGATGATCATCTGTATGTATTCCTTGGAAAAATGTCCATTCAGAACCTCTTCCCATTTTTTAAATCCATTGTTTGTTTTTTTGATATTGAGCTGTATAACTTCTTTTTGCATTTTGGGTATTAACCCCTTATCAGGTATATCATTTGCAAATATTTTCTTTCATTCTGTAGGTGGCCTTTTCATTTTGTTGATGCTTTCCCTTACTATGCAAAAGCTTTTCAGTTTGAGTTAGTCCAATTTGTTTATTTTTGCTTTTGTTTCCCTTGCCTGAGGAGACATATAAAAAAAATATTGCTAAGACCAATGTCAGTGTACTGCCTATGTTTTCTTCTAGAAGTTTTATGGTTTCAGGTCTTACATTTAAGTCTTTAATCCATTTTGAATTTATTTTTGTGCATGGTGTGAGAGAGTAGTTAAGTTTGATTCTTTTGCATGTAGCTGTTCAATTTTCTCAACACCATTTATTGAAGAGGCTGTTTTTTCCCCATTTTGTATTCTTGCCTCCTTTGTCTGAGATTAATTGCCCTTGTATGTGTGGGTTTTTTTCTGGGCTCTCTATTTTGTTCCATTGATCTGTCTGGTTTTGTGCCAGTACCATGCTGCTTTGATTACTGTAGCTTTGTAGTATAATTTGAAATCAGAGAGTGTGATACCTCCAGCTTCACTCTTCTTTCTCAAGAGTGTTTTTGCTATTTTGGGGTCTTTTGTGTTTCTATACACATTTTAGAATTATTTATTCTACTTCTGTGAAAAATGCTATTGATAGGGATTTTATTGAATCTGTAGCTTGCATTGGGTAGTATGGTCATTTTAATAATATTAATTCTTCCAATCCATGAACATGGTATACATTTCAGTCTACTTTTGTTGTCTTTAATTTCTTTCATCAATGTCTTATAATTTTCTGAGTATAGGTCTTTTACATCCTTAGATAGATTTATTCTAAAGTATTTTATTTTTTTGGATGTGATGGTAAAGATTAGATTGTAAAGATTAGATTAAAGAGGATTCTAATCATGCAAAAAGAGTAAGTAAAGTGGCAAGATGATATGGCTTCTATTCCTACTCCGTCACCAATATTATGATATAAAAAAATCTATTCATATTCTTAAAATGGCCTAAAATAATTGGAACTTCATATGTTGAGTGTGGAGATTAATTATTATGGGAGGTTTTGACCTAAAACAAATAGACTGCCAATTTTTCTCCAGCAAAAAAAAGGTTTACATGGGATAAGCCAAGAATTGCAGTTCAGGGTCTGCAACTAAGGCAAGCCACTTGGCAACTCCTCTGCAAAAATGAAAAGGAGAACTCTTTTACAGAGGGGAAAAGGAAGTTGGGAGGGCTATAGTAAACAGAATCTATGGTTTTTCACTGATTGATTTGTGAGAGTGTCTCATTGGCTGAGTGCTTGCTAGGAAAGAAGAGGACGTCTTTCTTCTTCCTGTTGGGCTCTTCATTGATTTTAGGGCATGAGAGCTCCCTCTTCTCGTCTCCCAACTCTTTTTAATTGAGGCTTCTGTTTATTAACTTTTTACAGGGTGAACACTCTGAAAAGTTTGGAAATTACTGGCAGATCAGAGAGATCATAGCATATGGAGTTAGATGTGTGTTTACACCAGGCTCTGTATCTTTATTAGATGGATGAGCTAGAACAAGTTAAAGAGCTTTGGTGCAACTCAGTTTTCTCATCTGTAAAATAGGGGCAGTAACCCCAGGGGTAAAGGAGACAGTTTTTAAGGCATCTAGCTTCATTTCTGGCATAATTGGTGTGCAAAAATATACAAGCTCCCTTAATTTTCCTCTTTACTCAGTCCTATTTTGAACTTTATGAAATTTTGTTTCTCTAATACAGTATCAGGTAGGCAATGACAAATAAATCACAGAAGGATATTTATAATTTTCTTAGTTAATTTTTTCTTATTTCACTTGAAACTAGAATGGAGGCTAACAGTCATTATGAAATGTATCTTTTGTATTGGACTTGGGCATAGAGAAAAGGGTTTATAAGCTTTTGTCCTTGAAGCTATTTGTAATTGCTAGTAGAGAGTTGCAATCCTTGCTGCATTTTTTTCTTAACATCTTTATTGGGGTATAATTGATTTACAATGGTGCGTTAGTTTCTGCTTTACAACAAAGTGAATCAGCTATACATATACATGTATCCCCATATCTCCTCCCTCTTGCGTCTCCCTTCCACCCTCCCTATCCCACCTGTCTAGGTGGTCACAAAGCACCGAGCTACCTCCCTGTGCTATACGGCTGCTTATGGGTGTTGAATTCTGTTGAAAGCTCTTTCTGCATCTATTGAGATGATCATATGGTTTTTATCCTTTAGTTTGTTAATATGGTGTCTCACATTGATTGATTCACATATATTGAAGAATCCTTGCATTCCTGGAATAAACCCCATTTATCATGGTGTATGATCCTTTTAATGTGCTGTTGGATTCTGTTTGCTAGTATTTTGTTGAGGATTTTTGCATGTATGTTCATCAGTGATATTGGCCTGTAGTTTTCTTTCTTTGTGACATCTTTGGTTTGGGTATCAGGGTGATGGTTGCTTCATAGAATGAGTTTGGGAGTGTTCCTCCCTTGGCTATATTTTGGAGAGTTTGAGAAGGATAGGTGTTAGCTCTTCTCTAAATATTTGATAGAATTCGCGTGTGAAGCTGTCTGTTCCTGGGCTGTTTGTTGGAAGATTTTTATTCTCAGTCTCAATTTCAGTGCTTGTGTTTGGTCTGTTTATATTTTCTATTTCTTCCTGGTTCAGTCTCGGAAGGTTGTTCTTTTCTAAGAATTTGTCCATTTCTTCCAGGTTGTCCATTTTATTGGCATATAGTTGCTTGTAGTAATCTCTCATGATCCTCTGTATTTCTGCAGTATCAGTTGTTACTTCTCCTTTTTCATTTCTAATTCTATTGCATTGAGTCCTCTCCCTTTTTTTCTTGATGAGTCTGCCTAATGGTTTATCAATTTTGTTTAACTTCTCAAAGAACCAGCTTTTAGTTTTATCGATCTTTGTTTTTTCCTTCATTTCTTTTTCATTTATTTCTGATCTGATCTTTATGATTTCTTTCCTTCTGCTAATTTTGAAGGTTTTTTGTTCTTCTTTCTCTAATTGCTATAGGTGTAAGGTTACGTGTTTTATTTGAGATGTTTCCTGTTTCTTGAGGTAGGATTGTATTGCTATAAAGTTTCCTCCTAGAACTGCTTTTTCTGCATCCCATAGGTTTTGGGTTGTCGTGTTTTCATTGTCATTTGTTTCTAGGTTTTTTTTGATTTCTTCAGTAATCTCAGTAAGTGTAGTAATCACTACAGTTATTTAGTAGTGTATTGTTTAGCTTCCACGTGTTTGTGTTTTTTACAGATTTTTTTCCTGTAATTGATGTCTAGACTCATAGCTTTATGGTTGGAATAGATACTTGGTACGATTTCAGTTTTCTTAAATTTACCAAGGCTTGATCTGTGACCCAAGGTATGATGTATTCTGGAGAATATTCCATGAGCACTTGAGAAGAAAGTGTATTCTGTTGTTTTTGGATGGAATGTCCTATAAATATCAACTAAGTCCCTCTTGTTTAATATATCATTTAAAGCTTGTGTTTCCTTATTTATTTCCATTTTGGATGATCTGTCCTTTGGTGAAAATGGGGTGTTAAAAACTGCTACTATGATTGTGTTACTGTTGATTTCCCCTTTTATGGTGTTAGCATTTGCCTTATGTATTGAGGTGCTCCTATATTGGGTGCATAAATATGTACAATTGTTATATCTTCTTCTTGGATTGATCCCTTGATCATTACGTAGTGTTCTTCTTTGTCTCTTGTAATAGTCTTTATTTTAATGTGTATTTTATCTGATATGAGAATTGCTACCCCAGGTTTCTTTTGATTTCCGTTTGCATGGAATATCTTTTTCCATCCCCTCACTTTCCGTCTATATGCGTCGCTAGGTCTGAAGTGGGTCTCTTGTAGACAGCGTATATACAGGTCTTGTTTTTGTATCCATTCAGCCAGTCTTATGTCTTTTGATTGGAGCATTTAATCCATTTACATTTAAGGTAATTATCGATATGTATGTTCCTATTACCATTTTATTAATTGTTTTGGGTTTGTTATTGTAGGTCTTTTCCTTCTCTTGTTTTTCCTGCCTAAATAAGTTCCTTTAGCATTTGTTGTAAAGCTAGTTTGGTGGTGCTGAATTCTTTTTGCTTTTGCTTGTCTGTAAAGGTTTTAATTTCTCCGTCAAATCTGCATGACATCCTTGCTGGGTAGAGTAATCTTTCTTGTAGGTTTTTCCCTTTCATCACTTTAAATATGTCCTGCCACTCCCTTCTGGCTTGCAGAGTTTCTGCTGAAAGATCAGCTGTTAACCTTATGGGGATCCCCTTGTATGTTATTTGTTGTATTTCTCTTGCTGCTTTTAATATTTTTTCTTTGTATTTAATTTTTGATAGTTTGATTAATATATGTCTTGATGTGTTTCTTCTTAGATTTATCCTGTATGGGACTCTCTGCACTTCCTGGACTTGAATGACTATTTCCTTTCCCATGTTAGGGAAGTTTTCAACTATAATCTCTTCAAATATTTTCTCAGTCCTTTTCTTTCTCTCTTCTTCTTCTGGGACCCCCTATAATTTGAATATTCATGTGTTTAATGTTGTCCCAGAGATCTCTAAGACTGTCCTCAATTCTTTTCATTCTTTTTTCTGCTTTGCAGTTGTTATTTCCACTATTTTATCTTTCAAGTCACTTATCCGTTCTTCTGCCTCAGTTATTCTGCTATTGATTCCTTCTAGAGAATTTTTAATTTCATTTACTGTGTTGTTCATCATTGTTTGTTTGCTCTTTATTTCGTCTAGGTCCTTGTTAAAATGTTTCTTTTATTTTCTGCATTCTATTTCCAAGATTTTGGATTGACATTACCCTGAGTTCTTTTTCAGGTAGACTGCCTATTTCCTCTTCATTTGTTTGGTCTGGTGGGTTTTTACCTTGCTCCTTCATCTGCTGTGTATTTCTCTGTCTTCTCATTTTGCTTCACTTACTGTGTTTGGGGTTTCCTTTTCGCGGGATGCAGGTTTGTAGTTCCCGTTGTATGTGGTATCTGCCCCCAGTGGCTAAGGTTGTTTCAGTGGGTTCTGTAGGCGTCCTGGTGGAGGGGACTGGTGCCTGTGTTCTGGTGGATGAGGCTGGATCTTGTCTTTCTGGTGGGCAAGACCATGTCCCATAGTGTGTTTTCAGGTGTCTCTGACATTGTTATGATTTTCGGCAGCCTCTCTGCTAATGGGTGTGTTTGTGTTCCTGTCTTGCTAGTTGTTTCTTGCCACATTTTTATTGTTACTAATACATGCATAACGTTTGACCTGTAGAAAGAGATTGTTAAAAGTCTGGGTCTGTGATATTGTGATTTATATATTTCTGTTATATATTTGGTCTTCTTACTAAGTTCCTGGCTCACAGCTCCCTAGACCCTCGGAATTTCCTGTGATAAGATCAATAAAGGTTTCTTTTGTTATGTTAACTAGGTGACTTTGGGAAATCCTTTAGGTAACTGAAGGATGTAGCACTGGTTGTGAAAAGAACGAACCAAGTGATGAGAGGGATGGAACTTTCAGTCCCCCCCCACTTCACCTCCGGGGAGGGGAGTGGTGCTGGAAGTTGAGTTCAGTTGCCAATGGCCGGTGAGTTAATCAATTGTGCCTGTGTAAGGAAGCCTCCATTAAAAACCAAAAGAACAATGTTCAGAGAGCTTCTGGTCTGGTGAACATGTTGAGGTACTGAGAGAGTGGTACACCTGGAGAGGGCAGGGAAGCTCTGCACCCCTGCCCCATACCCTCCCTACTGCCCTATACATCTTTTCCAAAACTGACTTTTCCTGAGTTATATTCCTTTATAGTAAACTAGCAATGTAGTAAGTAAAATGTTTCTCTGAGTTCTGTGAGCTGCTCTAGCAAAT
Source organism: Aethalodelphis obliquidens (assembly GCF_003676395.1). NCBI lineage: Eukaryota > Metazoa > Chordata > Mammalia > Artiodactyla > Delphinidae > Aethalodelphis > Aethalodelphis obliquidens. Next base: position 6,543,940 of record NW_020838006.1, read on the forward strand.
TAATCAAACCTTAGGAGCTGGCCTTGGGAACTTCTGATTTATAGCCAGCGTATCAGAAGCACAGGTAACAACCTACTCTCCTGACTGGTTGGTGTCTGAAGTTGGGGGTGGGGGTAGTCTAGTGGGACTGAACCCTCAACCTGTGCAATCTAATACCCTCTCCAGGTAGGTAGTGTCAGAATTGAGTTGAATTATAGGACATCCAGCTTGTGTCCCGAGAATTGCTTGTTGGAACCCCCCTCCAGTGTTTGATATCAGAACCTATTTAGGGTCTCAGGTTGGGCTCTCTAGAAGCAGAGCCTGACACAAGGATTTAGGAGTCTCTGGTTTACTGAGAGTATCTTCACTAATAAACAAAGCAAAAGAAAACAAACCCTAAAGCACCCCCCCCAAACCAACCAAACAACTGGGAAAGCTCCCAAAGTAATAAGGAAGAAGGGAGCTGGGTAAGGCAAGGTAAGGGGCCAGGAACGTAGAGTATAACTTGGCTCACTCCAAGGGGGGGCTCTGGGTCATAAACAGCACCACAAACTTGTGTTCCCTCATGGCAAACAGATCGGGCTTTTTACCACTAAATCCAGCACAGGTCATTGGCTGCTCCTATGTGGGTAGGGAGGTGGGGGAGAGTTGTAGCTTCACTGGCCAGGTGGCTCCTATCAGCCAGGGAGAATTTTCCAGAGAAGGGGACTGCTGTGACCCTACCTTCCATGAGGTGGACAAATTCACTCTTACTGGAGAACGCTTTTACTGTCTTACGGCGTGTGCCAGCAACAGAATGTCAGGTGTTTGTCTGCCAATAACAAGCATTCTCTTGATAGCCCAGAGCAGCACTGTCAAATAGAAATATGAAATGGACCATGTATGTGATGTAAAATTTTCTAATATCTCCATTAAAAAAGTAAAGCAAAACAGGTAAAATTAGGGTTAATATTATATTTCACTTTACCTCTATGTATCCAAACATTACCATGTTGACAGGTAATTAATATAAAATTATTTATGATATTTTAAATTCTTATTTTTGTAGTAGGTCTTTGAAATATGGGATGATTTTCCATGTGGATAATGGCAACATATTGGACAGCACTAGACCTCAGAGTCTAGATGGGTGGTTGACTTCAAAGGGGCCACCTTGTTGTCAGATCCCAATCAAACCATAAATCGTGTTTATATTTTCCTATACAGCATACACTTGTGGAAGTAGCATGAAGATATGAGCATATCTTTTAGGAGAAGTGGGGAAATAATGGACTTTGTGGTGAGTAGGCTTGGATTTAAATTCTCATTCTGCCATTTACTGCTTTTGGCTAATGTATTTAACCCCAATTTATTTGAATCTGTTTCCTCAAGTGGGAAATGGGATAATGTTTACATGGTGGGGTTGAGGATTGGAGACATGCCTGGCCTGGAAGAGGTGTCAGTAAGCCAGTAGTTAGTGTAACCTCATTGTAGTAGTGGAGTGTGTGCCCCACGTGGAGAAGATACACAGATATCCATTTTCTCTGTCTTCTCTCTGTCTTCTCCATCTCCCATTTTCTCTTCTCTCCTGGTTATTGCATATTCAACTTTTCCACTTTCTTTCCTACGGTGTATCTTTTCATTCACAAATTTGAGTGAAATATTCTTGAAAGTATTGTTTTGAGGCTAGTTTCCTTAAAAACAAAGATTTTCAAAGATTAAAGCTAGAGGTCCAGTTCAAGTGTCATGTGTGAAGACACTCATTTGCATGTTTCTTTCCTTCCTTCCCTCCTTCCTTCCTTCATCTACTAGCTCCTCCCAGTAAGCTCACAGTCCTCACCCTGAAATTCTTAGGGTTTGGTGTTTGTTATTTTTGTATGTCAGAACCCTTAAATCCATAGGTTAGCCACAAAAAAGTTCAGCTCTGCTTATACTTTTTACCAAAACAAGCCTTATAAGCATCAGGAAAAAAACAAATAAAAAAGATCAGTCCTATGACTAATACAGTAGAAAGATTTTCTTTTTGCTGTTTTTTTTTTTTTCCTGCAGTGTGTCCCACATTGTCACTACTTAACAGATGGCATTGTGATTGTGTAATTGCTGTAATGAATATAATTAATAATGCAACTGACTATGATCTCAGCCTTATTTCCTTTACTAACATTGAAAGGGTCCTGAAATGTTTCCAGTTGAGTTCACAGACTTCTTTTTAAATTAGTTTATCCACCACATGGCTAAACACCCTGGGGAAGAACAGCAGCCAAATCTCTGAGCGGTGTACAACCGGTAACCATTCTGTATAAACAGAAGCCTTTATGTACTTCGCAAATGTGCCCACAGTTCACAGGTGATCTAAAATAATTATTCTCTCAATAGCCCAGAGAAGTACTCTCTCACAGAAATAGAACCTGAACCGCATATGTAATTAAACATTTTGTAGTAGCCACATTAAAAACTAAAAAGAAACAGGCAAAATTAATTTTAGTAGTATATTTTACTTAGCCCAATAGAAAACAGCTTTTTTCAATACATCTCTTGCCATCTATAACCACCCTGTCTAAGTTTCCTCAAGAACAAAATGAAAATTGCATGCTAAATGGATTGCAGAAGCAAAGCCCCATGACAGTGAACAACACGTGATATAGACAACTTCTCGAACTCTGAACATGAGATGGTCAAAGCCAGATTTGGCCTATGGTAATTAAGGTGATGAGGTTCAGATAAGTCTCACGTCTGGAGTTTGTATAGGACGGCAGGAAATCATGCTTGGACTAGGAAAGAGCTAGTTAATGATCATATTTAAAGGTCATTCATTTACTTTTCCAATAGCCTAGTGACACTTATCCTAAGTTACAGTAGACATGTTATAAAATGTCACAGATTTATGGACCATTGCCATATGGAGGGCTTAGATCCTAAGACTGGTTTGTACAGAACTGTGACTCCATATTGTTATTGATAACATAATTAGAGGAAACTGTTTTGGCTAGAACAGGAGGTTGGTATCAACAGTTTGACAGCTCAGCTTTATTCAGTGCTCTCATCTTCTGGAGAACCTATAGATTCCCACGCTGATTCATTAGTAGAATCGGAAAATATTGTTGTGGTCCATTAAAATATGGTGTAAGATAGGGGAGCACAGAGTGGTCCTCTAAGATCTTACAGTAGAGAATGACACAGGTACAAGGCAAAGGATGAATTTTTAGGGGGACAAATTATTGGTGTATTTGCCTTCTTAGTATTTGCCATGACTATAAAATAAAAAGGTGACTTTTCCAGTGTAGTAAATTAGTTATATTTACTTAATAGATAAACTTCCTTAATTACTAGTGATTCTGAAAAATGTTAAGGAAATTAAAGAAGGAGGTCAAACTTGAGAAAGAAAAAATTAATGACCACATGGCCAGTTGGAAAATACAGCTATTAAGATGGAACCAACAAAATATGAGAGATGAACAAAATGGCAGCCCAGTAAATGTGGTGGGCGTTTTTTTGGTGGCCCTTCATTATCCAATTTATCTTCTTTGGCAGTATCACTCTGATTTCCATAGGGGAAATATTTCTTCCTCCACTGCATGTGATCTGATGGGACTATCAGTCCAGGGTTGTTGCACTGCACTCCTCCAGAAACAAGGAAGACCTATGGCCCAAGCCATGTTGATTGGTCTCTTCACCCTAGCTCTCTGAGTGTTGTGTAAAAAGATTCAGTGGTAGAAAAATAAGTTGGAACAGATTAATTCTGGGGGCATGCCCTGAACAGACCATCCATCATTTTCTTCTTCCTAAAGCTTCAGTTCTTGCACTTCTCAAATCCCAGTTTTCTAAGTTTCCCACTGATTAAGAGTTGTGCAGTATCTTTCCAATTAATTCCATTTTGTGTAAGTTAGCTAGAGTTATCTTATTAACTTATCACAGGAGTAGGCTACTTTGGCCCATGGGCAAAATATTACCTACCATTTACTTTTTGTAAATGAAGTTTTATTAGAACACATCAATGTTCATTCATTTAAGTATTGCCAACAATTGCTTTAATGAGGCAACAGCAGAGTTGAGTAGTTGTGACAGAAACCATATGACCCTTAAGCCTAAAATATTCCTTATCTGGCCTTTTAAGAAAAAGTTTGCTGACTTTAGGCTTATCGAATGTCTTAGATTGAGTCCTTTTGGGAGCAGTCTCTAAAATAAGGATTTTATTGCAAGTAGCTTATTTGTGAGGTGATTCTGAAAAAAGGAGTGGGGAAGTGAGATAGGAGACGGAAGAAAGCAATAAAGGCTCCTGCTGTGGGTGAAGATCTCAACTCCAGTGGCATATACGGGGAGACAGTGTAGAACATGCTGCAGAGTTTCCCCATCTGTAGGTTGACGAAACCAGAGTTGAAACCTGCTTGCAGGATCGGTGACTCTCCTGTACTTCTGGTCTACCTGGTACCTAGCAGGATGGGCTCCAACTGAAAGGGGAAAATCTCTGTGGGTTGCCATTTAATTTTGTTGATGGTTTCTTTTTCTATTCAGGAGTTTTTTGGCTTGATGTACTCCTACTTATTAATTTTTGCTTCTGTTGCTTGAACTTTGGGTGTCATACCCAAGAAATCGTTGCCATGACCAATGTTAAGGTTTCCCTGTTTTTTTCTTCTAGGAGTTTTATAGTTTCAGGTCTTATGTTTAAGTCTTTAATCCACTGTGAGTTAATTTTTGTGAGTGGGAGAAGATACGGTTCCAGTTTCATTCTTCTGCATGTGGCTGTCATGTTTTCCCATCACCATTTATTGGAGAGACTATTCTTTCCCCATTGACTATTTTTGGCTCCCTTGTCAAATATTAATTGAATTGTAGAGTTGAGGATTTATTTCTGGGCTTTCCATTCTGTTTTGTTGGTCTATGTGTCTATTTTCTTGCCAGTATCATACTGTTAGATCACTATATCTTCATAGTATAGTTTGAAGTCAAGAAATGTGATGCCTCCGGCTTTGTTCTGTCTCACAATTGCTTTGGTTATTTGAAACTTCACTTTGTGCTATGTGAAAACTATACTGAAGACGGAGATAAGACTGTAAGCAGAAGACAAGTTGAGAAGTTTCTGAAATGTTCCAAGTAGGGCATGGACTACCTAACGGGTTTTTTGAAATGGGTGGAGGGGAAGAGACAGAGTCAACAGATGTCCAGTAGAAAGAATCCATCAGACTTGTGCATGTAGTGGCAGAGCTGGAGGACAGACAGCCATCTCAGGGCTCCTGGCTCAGAGATCATTTACCAAGCAGGGAGTATAAGAATGGGCTTTGTTTTGGTAATGCTCAGTGTGGCATGGGATCCTATGTATTCCTCAAATCTCTTTCTCTACTTGCACACAGCAAGACCATCTCTCTCATTCTCTCCTGCATTGGGAAGGACTATGGTACTGAATTTAGATCAGTGGAATTCTGTTAGAAGTGAAATGTGCCATTTCCAGACCCGATCCCCCAGGTACAATCTTCCATGCACTTTCTCCTCATCAGCTTGCTAGATGCAGTGGATGGAGCGGAAGACTGAGCCCAGGGGATAGTAAAGCTACCACATGGAAGGAATCTGTGTCCTTGAATGAGTATAGAACAGAGACCTCTCTCCCCCAACAGCCCTGCATTGGACTGTGACATGAGCGAGGGGATAAAAAAAACCTCATAATCTTAAGCTATTGAGATTTGGAGGTTATTTGCTTTAGCAGTTAGCAGACCATGACTGATAAGCTTGGTTTGAGAGGTTCATGGGAGAAGCAAGCAGCTAGAAAGTGTGGTTCTGGAGCTAAGACTCAAAGGTCATGAGATAAGAATGGGGATCAACAGCTGTCTTTCTTCTCCACCCCCTACCTGTGGGTCACATCTGCATCTCTGCTTGAATTACTTTTCTTGGTGAATTATGTAACGTTCTTCTTCATCACTCAGGTCAGAGGCCTGACTGTAGTTCTGTACTTCTCCATTGTCATCCACATTCATGGTGATGAACTGTGCCAGGTTTGCCTCCTTCACATCTCATGTATTTACTTGCCTGTCGTTTCATCCCCATGCTGCTTCACTCATCAATTCTTTGCTTGTCCTGTGTGTTCTGGGATGTTTAGCAGTATCATTTGCCTTGCTAGATGCCTGTAGTACAACCTCACAAGTTGTAACAACCAGAAATGTCTCCAGATAGTGCCAAACATCTTCTGGGGGGCAAAACTGCTCCCTCAGTTAAGACTTCAAGGACTCAGAACACCTAAGGACTTAAGACGTGGAGGATGAGAATGGGAGATTTTCATTTCTGATGGTATTCAATAGAATTCTCAGGCTCTAGATGGAAACACATGTCAACCACGAAATAAAAGACAAAGTTAGCACATTTAACAATGCAAACATCATTGGATTAGGTGTAATTTTTTAGTAAACTCTCATGGCAGTTATTTCCTTGGAGTAACACTCATTAGGATCCCTGGGTTCAGATATATCTGTCAAAAATATGTCTCCTTTATACACATGCTCTCCACATACCCACCTGGGTTTGCTGGCAATCTCAGCTATGGGAAGCACAGAGTGACTCCAATACTGGAATAATTACCCAGTTCAACCTAGGACAGTGGTGGCTGAGGCCTGAAATTGTAATTGTGGTCTCACAAGGTTTGCCCACACGCCTAGTGCTAGATGCCCTATGTCTTTTACGCCTCTGAAAAATCTTGTTTTCTTGTGTTTCTGTTGACTAGTGGGGAGGAGATTACATTTGGATGAAGAAAGAAGCTGAAACTCTATGGAGTTAATTAACTGACTCTGAATTCGAAGCTCAGTCTAGAGAAATAATCCTACCCACCTTACATCACCCAGGCTGCCCTCTAATTGCCTTGCCTGTGCTTATAATTTCCTCATTTAATTGAAGCTTGAGTCAATTCTTTGAGGTGTTTCAGTAAGGAAATATTGCCAGGTGGAGCTGAAAGGGATCATCAGTTGAACCAGACAAAATAATTTCTGGAATAAAATCCCAGCAAGTTGGGGGCACTAACTTTCTCATATTTTTAAAATGAGAAATGTAGCTGTTGGTTGTCAAACTCAAGAGTTGAGCACATGGGAAATGCCTTAAGTAATGCCCTCACTGGGTGCTGAAGGAGGGAACCTCAGCCTAGCCCCTCAGCAGCATCTCCTGGCATCACCCTGCAACTTAGCCATGCCAGATTCCTTACATACCTTGGAATACCCTGAACCTTTTTATCCTGTGCCTTTTCTCCTGCTGTGTTGTCATCCTCCTCCCTTGTCTGTCTGGTGAATTTCACACATCATTAAGAAACTTCCTGTGCTTCCTCCTCACTGAAGTACCACTGATGACCCTATGTCACCCTTCTATAGTTACTTCCTTCTATAGTTCCCATGTCACACAATTTGGAAACTCACGGTCTTGGAATTACTAATTATCTGTCTTTTTTCCAACACTGATCAAAACTCTGAAGATGGGCACTGTGCTTTGTTTCCCTTTATACTTCTGTCTAGCATTGTATCCTCAGGTGGTGTATTCATCAACGACAAACTGTATTTCTCCAGAGAGGGCAGGTTTAAGTGACCCAGTAGCAAAGAGCTGGCAAGAGGCCCTATGCCCAGCTTGAATTATCTTATAGAGAAGAATGCTGTTGCTGTTATGCCTCTATCAACCCAACCACCATGTAATGCAATTTTCGGCTGATTTAACTGGCAATTTCCACATATTGAGTATCAAAACCAAACCAGTTATACCGTTGACCTAAATCCAGCAGGTTGAGTCTGCCCTTGAGGCTCTGTCAGTAACTTCAACTGTGCATACTTGCTGGGGAACATGGAAGCATGCAGGAAAAATGAGACATGGGCATATACCTACTTGAGAGGAATGTTGAAGGAGAGATTTTATCTTTTCACGCTTTCCTTTGCTATGAGAATTTTTACGAGGCTGGCTGGTGAAAAAGGCACATCAGACTTATGGCCGTGCTTGCACGTGCATGAGTGTGACTTTGTACATACCCACCCAACGTCCCCTTGAATCATTCTGGCGGCTGTTTTCCTCCCCCGGGTTCAGGAGGACTTCTGCCAGCTGTGAAGGAAAACTGCTACTAATAAATGCTACCCTGGGCCAGTGACCTTTACCAGGAATCATCTGTTACTAGGACATGAACCAGCACGTGTGGAAAAGCCTGCACAGAAATCTGTTGGGGAGGATGGAACAGAGCAGGAAGAGGAGAGCTGACCAGTCAGGAACGCAGTTGTGGTGGAATGCTCCATGGATCTGGAGAGTTTTCAGTCATGGATTCCCTGGAGCAGGTGGAGGGGGAGGAAAGGATCAGAAGGACCACATACCCACTCCCCACTGCCTGCTCCATCACTGGCCAGCCCCAGTGTTCCCAGCATGCTCCGTGCTTTCTCTGAATCCTCTGCTGCTGAAGGCAGGAGGAGCAAAAAAAAAAAAAAACCTCAAATTAAAAACAATTCAGTTTGAACTGTTGATAAAAAGCTCAGCCCTGAGAACTCCCTGGTGGTCCAGTGGTTAGGACACCACGCTTCCACTACAGGGGGCATGGGTTCCACCCCTGGTTGTGGAACTAAGATCCCACAAACCACATGGTGCGGCCAAGAAAAACAAAAAACTCGCCCTTCTGAGCCCAGAGGTGGGTTTAGGTTTTGCAGGGCTGAACGCTTATATGAGTAGTGTGTATGCGTGCACATGTTTGTAGGTCTCTCAAAACAAATAACCTTTAAAATACAAAATTAGGTATAAAAATCATACAAACGATAACATTAAAGTGCTGAAATACACCACATCACATAAAGCCCAGAAAATATAAATTTTATTGACTACCTGCCAACTTTTATCAGTTAATAATTTTAACTGCTATTATATATTTATTTATACATATCTTTAAGATATATATATTTAAATATGTGTGTAGATAATTCTATAAAATCTACAAAAATATTCTGAAATTAAAGTGTAAATAGTTACAAATAAATACATTAAAATTGTTGCCACATTGTACTGAGATCCATAATTATATAATCAAATAACTCATTATACATCTTGACTTAACAGATAATGTGTAGGTGGTTTGTCGGTGGAACACTTGTTTCTTCAGGTGGATTTGTGGAATCAGAGACCTTCTTGTGTACCTCTTGGCCTGGGATCACCAGACTTTGTCTGATGTATCAGATATGCTAAGATCTGATTTGATTCGTTGGGGCACATGTGACATGCAACTTGACACAGTGCTGTATCCACTGTCTGCTGTACTGCTTCAGGTTTGTACTTGCAGACCCAGGGATTTGGTTTGCTATATTCAATTTTGCATAAAGAATGCAATAAAGAAGGCATTTGTAATTGTTTAAGATGCATCATCAAGTATATTCATGGCCGGAGAACAATTTGACTTGGGATTGATTAGAACAAAGTCTTCTGGTTACAAATTTACATGTATGTTAATTGGAACAAGTTTCCACAGACTAGCTTCTGACTCCACACATTTTAAAACATTTTTTTTCTTCATTGCCTGCATACGTCTGATGCCCAGAGCTTTGGGATGTGTTTGTATCACATTTCCACCTCGAGTCCCATGTCATGACGTTCAGCACAGCAAGAGTATTCCTGAAAGTTCTTCCCATCTTCTTACAGCAATAATTTTACATGGAAGGGGCTGAGAGCCACATAACTATGTCCTACTGTACCCAAACAAAATATATGCCTTTCCTTACTGGATTTAAAAGTAAAGATGGTCACCCTAATGTTACCCTGCCTGAGAGAGCAGAGACTGTTTTAAGCAATTGTGGTTTTTTAAAAAAATATTTATTTATTTATATTTTTATTTAAAAATTTTTTATTGGAGTATAGTTGATTTATAATGCTGTGTTAGTTTCAGGTGTATGGCAAAGTGAATCAGTTATACATATACATATATCCACTCTTTTTTAGGTTATTTTCCCATATAGGTCACTACAGAGTGTTGAGTAGAGTTCCCTGTGCTATACAGTAGGTTCTTATTAGTTATCTATTTTATATATAGTAGTGTGTATATGTCAATCTCAATCTCCCAATTTATCCTTCCCCCCTACTATTCCCCCGTGGTAACCATAAATTTGTTTTCTACATCTGTGACTCTATTTCTGTTTTGTAAATAAATTCATTTGTATCAATACCATGTTTTTAGATTCCACATATAAGCAATAGCATATGATATTTGTCTCTCTCCGTCTGACTTACCTCACTTAGTATGACAATCTCTAGGTCTATCCATGTTGCTGCAGATGGCATTATTTCCTTCTTTTTTATGGCTGAGTAATATTCCATTGTATATATGTACCACATCTTCTTTATCTAGCAATTGTGGTTTAAACGTCTTACTTTTGCAAATTTTGCAAAAGTTTAATATCTTGGGAACACAATACTATAGCTCCTCCCAGGGCCTTGGAAGAGCCCTGTGCTAGTGAAGATTTCTGAAGTTTAAGTTTCATTACTGTCATTATAGACCTTCCCTGGTTTTAGCTAGAAGTCTACGGATTATCTGACTTGCTGGTTATAGCTGGTTATAGCTTTGGGAGAGTTTTCATTCATTCATTCATGCATTAATTTTTTCCTTCATATTTCATTTGTTTGATTCTCTAGCATTTATATATTGTTATAATATATTGCCCACTGTGTGATGGGACAGACAGACAGATAGACAAAAGCCTAACCCAAAGTCCAGAGTCTCAGTCTCCTTCTCCAGGTCCTATCCCCGTGGTTACTTTTGTAAGAAACAGAAACAGTATTTGTTGTTTTCTCTCTGGATTGACAGCTGATTTCAAAGGGGTCACAAGGTACAGGATCCCTTCCAACTCTCCTTGCTGTGTGGTCCAGAGAGCTTTCACTTCATCTTTTTCCCACTGTTAACTCCTGTTGGACCAACCCATCTCTCTCCTCCAACCACCAAGAGAATCAGAAATTCTGATGTGTTGGGCGGACACAGATACTTTGCTAGAAAGAGAAGTAGAACCTTGTGCTTTGAGGATCTCCAAGTAAGAATTCTTTTTTTTTTTTTTTTTTTTTGCGGTACGCGGGCCTCTCACTGTTGTGGCCTCTCCCGTTGCGGAGCACAGGCTCCGGAAGCACAGGCTCAGCGGCCATGGCTTACAGGCCCAGCCGCTCCGTGGCATGTGGGATCTTCCCGGACCGGGGCACGAACCCGTGTCCCCTGCATCGGCAGGCGGACTCTCAACCACTGCGCCACCAGGGAAGCCCCAAGTAAGAATTCTTAATCCCAAATGGCGCTTCTGTCCTACCACTTCATGTCATGGGTGTCTGAGTCTTCCCATGAGGGACTCATTCTATTCTTGAAGACCTGTCATCTCACGAACAGAAGTTTTTTCCTTTCTCTTATGATCTTGGGCCAGTTATTTATCTCAGTGAACCTCAGGCTCTGCATCTATAAACCCAGGTATAATGAGGGGAAAATGATAGAGCATTTGAGGGATGGTTGGTGAGCAGGAAGTTATGAAGAAGGGTAATTTCCTTTCCATTAGGAACTGAGTGTTCAGGGCAGGTGCATTTTGAAAGAAGATGCAGAACAAGCTTTACAGTGCTGTGTCCTTGTGTGAGGACATAGAAGCTGCATGTAGAAACCCCCATCTGGCTGGATACTCAGCATGTGACAAACCTCTTAGTGAATGTGTTTATTTAAAAGACATTGCTGGATTGCCCAAGGGTGTATTTTACAAAAATATATATATATTGCTGGAAATTAAAAATTATTTGAAGAAAGTGAAAATTTGGGCAAATTTGTAAAATTTCTTTAGTCCATTTCCTTGCACCCAGCACCAATCCAGGCACATAGGATTGTCCAATCTCAGAAATATAGAAAGGGCATGCAGCTATGTCCCAATTTATATTTTTTATTGTATACCACGTTACCTATCATGTTGCTATTAGAGCAGATAATATTTGGTCCATAATGTACCAAAGGGAGGGATATTAATTTTCATTTGGGTCGGATCTGAAAACTGCTCTGCACACCCTGAGTGACATCTCATTTTTCCTGATAATGTTGTTGATATGTCTCTGGAATACCCATATGCTCAGCATTTGCTGCTTCAAACTTGTTCATCATTAATTATGGCTATACAGAAGCTGCCAAAAATCAAGCTCTATGGAAGATTTAAGTTTGAGCTCAGAAGTGGGTGAAATTTGTATGTAGAGGGAGAAACAGACTCAAAGAGGTGAAGTTTGCACAACCAGGGAGTAGCAGAGCTAGGAAGTTAATCCTGTTGGTCTGATCCTAAAGTTTGTTTGGAATTCCCATGACACCCACATGGCTTCCAATCCCAGACGAATTCATGAGTAGGGACAGGTTTCCTGGGCTCTACATGGAGACAAACATAGATACGAATTTTGCAAGTTGCTGCTTCACAAGCAAAAGTGTGATTTCAGCTGCTCCACAGTTTCGTATGGGAGTGTAGAAGGGATTTGCTTTTTTAAAAAATGTGTAAATACCCCATATTTGCATTTCTGTCTGAAATTATGAGCTTTTACTTAGCTTGCCTAACATGTTGGAAAGTGGAAACAGGAAAGGTTTACATGTCCTACACTTTTAGGTATCATTCTTATACACATTATTTTGGTGGCTGATAAACATTTTTCATAAAGGGTCACAAAGTGAGTATTTTATATCAGAATTCTTTTGACAGTGCTCTGATGTAGATGAAAATCTCTTGAAATATATTAAGCACTCGAAATGTATAAGTTTGCCTCCTCCTTCATCTCTTCCTCTTCTTTCTTCTTTTTTTCTTTACTTATAGTGGTTAAGAGCAATGGCTTTAGAGTTAAAAGGCTGAGTTCAATTGGGTGACATTGGGTCCATTACTTAATCTGTCTAAGTCTCAGTGTTTTATCTGAAAAATGGAAATTGTAAACATAGCTCACTCAGAGGGTTGTTATGAGGGTTAAATAAGTTAATGCAGGAAAACCATTTATAGTCATGATTGGTCTTTAGCAGATGCTCAACAAATAGGTCCAGCTCCCTACTCCTCCTCTTTTTCCCCCCTCCCCACCCTCCTTCTCCTTTTTTTCTTCATTACATGAACAGTTCTTCAGGTACAGTTCTAGTTTTTTTTTTTTTTTTCCCCTAAACCAGAGGCCTTTGCATCCTCAGGGGATTTCTGTAGTGCTTTCCCAAAGGGCAAATTTTCTCAATATCAACTCTGACATAAGTGCATATGGCCCATAGCATAATGTCATAAGGCTAAGTGCTTATTCAAGGGTAGACGCTCCTTAAGGCTACATCTCTTAGGGCCTTGACACAGTGATCTGGGCAGAGGCTCTCTTGGATGTTATCACTCAGACATCTTTTGATTTATGAGTCAGGCCTTCTGGTGATCCTCTGCTGGACCTATAGCATGCCTACTGTCACCCTGATTCAGTAAGGCTACATGAACAAACACACATAAGATTACTCTATCCCTTTAAGATTGAGAACAGAATTCCTTAGGAGTCCTGCTTTTCCCTTAGACAACACTGGTGGTCGTGGTGTGTTAGTGGTACAGTGAACATGCAATGACAGTCCCAGAAAACCTTGAGTGAGGGATGTCAATTCCTGATCATCAGGACCATTTGTGAAAGCTTCCCCAAGAACTTCCCAGGGGAAGACTTCAAGCTACTGGCCAACCATGCTACTCTCAAGACCAGCCGTGTCTCATCTCTGTCACTGACACATGAAGACAGAAGGGCAAGCAGACGGGAATGTTCACACAAAAATAAGGGCACTGGGGAAGTTGGCAAGCTCATCCTTCCCCTCCTGAAGCTCCTGTTTCTGTCTTTAACACATCGATTGGATCAAGCTCGAGTCTTTCTTTGATCCTCCTGACACCCTGCTTACTATTGTTTATTTAGCTCATGATTCTTCTGCCCCCAAGACAAATCTTCATACTGCATGGATCAATGGGCTACAAGGGCCTTAATTAAAGCTGCAGGATAAAATTGATACTGGAAACTAAATTCCTTCAGTATCTGGAAGGAAAGGAAACGCTATTTCTCATAGAGGCTTTTTCATTGTCTAACTCTGTCACTTCTGAAATTTGTTGAAACTTGGATAACCTGTGGTAGATTTCTGAGACACAGATTAGATAGATGGATAGACATGTGAAGAAAGGTGAAGTCCTTTGACAAGGCTTTTGGATAGGTAAGTGTCTCTTTAGAGAATCAATATCTGGTGTATTGGTGGGTGATAATAAAAAGTCAATGCTTATTTGTACTGGAAAAGAAACCACAAATCTGGATTTTAGGTCCTGTGTCAGGGACATAAAGACAGAGTTGCAGATGCATTTGGAAACATAGAATAAAAGTGTTTTGATTTCACTAATTTAACTCTCTCTGGTAGTTTTAATATAAAAGCCCTTTGAAGGATCCCCTTTATCCTTTGTCTGAGTAATGGGAGCTGTCCCCAGTCATGGTACTGAAATAGACACCATGAAAAGCATTGAGCCATCAAGATCCTGAGAATCCTAGCTGATGATCAAAGATGTGAGGGCAGCTAGGGAAGCTATAAGAGCTACTGGCAGAAATTGCAGTTAGCAGTTGTCATTATTGAGTATAGTGGACTTAAATTCTGATTCTGCCTTTCAATAGCTCTGCAATGAACAAACTATTCAGTTTTTATGAACCATTATTTGCCCATTATTAAATTTGGTTAATATGGGTGTCAAATGAGATTTGTATGTGAGAATTCCTAGCATAGTATTTGTAATGTTTTCCCTTTTTATCAGTTGCTAGCTTCCTCCCCAGACCTTTGGCTATCCAAGCCTAATACTCCCAGGAGCTGTTGCTCTTGCTGATGTCCATGAGGAATCAACCTGATAAGGGTACCTTTTAGACTGCAGAAGAATATCCAGCTCTTTCTGCCATTTTCACGTGCCTGTGGTATTCACCATCATTTAGGGGAAAGATACTGTTGATGGATGATCTTTAGACATAATACACAGAGTAGGGAGAGAATAACAGTATTACTCCATGGACCTGATGAAATTAGTATTCTAGAATCCAGAGATGGGGAGATAGAGGTATTAGAAGGGAAATGATAAAAACGGGGGGGACACATAAGCAGAGTAAAAGTTTATGTATCAAAAGTTGAGGTTTTATGCACTTTGAAGTCTTTTTTTCTTTAGGTTTAGTTAAATATTTAAGTTTGCAATCAGGTTATTGGAGAAAAGAGAATATAAAAATGTATTATGGAGCACATTTTAAATCCAGATATACACGTGAGTTCTTGGGGATGTCAAGTAGGATCACAGTGAAACACGTTGACCTCTGTTCTCTGCTGTATAAGATGGTTGATATGCCGTTCTTAAAAGACAAAAATAAAAATATTTGGGAAAGAATGCATAGTCTCCTGGCATGAGTTTCAAATTTGGAAAAAGAGAAATGTCAAGTCCTAGCGGAATTAGTTAGGGTGTAAACATTTATTGCAGAATTTAAAGGCACTTAAGCACACATACAGATGTAAACATTTCTTTCCTTCTGCTAACTTTGGGGTTTTTTTGTTCTTCTTTCTCTAATTGCTTTAGTTGTAAGGTTAGGTTGTTTATTTGAGATGTTTCTTGTTTCTTAAGGTAGGATTGTATTGCTATAAACATTCCTCTTAGAACTGCTTTTGCTGCATCCCATAGGTTTTGGGTCATTGTGTTTTCTTTGTCATTTGTTTCTAGGTGTTTTTTGATTTCCTCTTTGATTTCTTCAGTGATCTCTTGGTTAATACGTAGGGTACTGTTTAGCCTCCATGTGTTTGTATTTTTTACAGACTTTTTTCTGTAATTGATATCTAGTCTCATGGCATTGTGGTCGGAAAGGACACTTGATACGACTTTAATTTTCTTAAATTTACCAAGGGTTGATTTGTGACCCAAGATATGATCTCTCCTGGAGAATGTTGCATGAGAACTTGAGAAAAATGTGTATTCTGTTGTTTTTGGATGGAATGTCCTGTAAATATCAATTAAGGTTGATATTTAAAGGTTGTGTTTTCTTATTTATTTTAATTTTGGATGATCTATCCATTGGTGAAAGTGTGGTGTTAAAGTCCCCTACTATGATTGTGTTACTATCGATTTCCCCTTTTATGGCTGTTAGCATTTGGCATATGTATTGAGGTGCTCCTATGTTGGATGCATAAATATGTACAATTGTTATATCTTCTTCTTGGATCGAACCCTTGATCATTATGTAGTTTCCTTCTTTGTCTCTTGTAACAGTCTTTGTCTTAAAGTATATTTTGTCTGATATGAGAATTGCTACTCCAGCTTTGTTTTGATTTCCGTTTGCATGGAATATCTTTTTCCATCCCCTCACTTTCAGTCTGTATGTGTCTCGAGGTCTGATGTGGGTCTCCTGTACACAGCAAATATACAGGTCTGGTTTTTGTATCCATTCAGCCAGTCTATGTCTTTTAGTTGGAGCATTTAATCCATTTACATTTAAGGTAATTATCAATATGTATGTTCCTATTACAATTTCTTAATTGTTTTGGGTTTGTTATTGTAGGTCTTTTCCTTCTCTTGTGTTTCCTGCCTAGAGAAGTTCCTTTAGCATTTGGTGTAGAGCTGGTTTGGTGGTGTTGAATTCTCTTAGCTTTTCCTTGTCTTTAAAGGTTTCAGATTCTCCATTGAATCTGAATGAGATCACTGCTGGGTAGAGTAATCTTGGTTGTAGGTTTTTCCCTTTCATAACTTAACATATGTTTTGCCACTCCCTTCTAGCTTGTAGAGTTTCTGCTGAATGATCAGCTGTTAACCTTATGGTGATACCCTTGTATGGTATTTCTTGTTTTTCCCTTGCTGCTTTTAATATTTCTTCTTAGTATTTAATTTTTGATAGTTTGATTAACATATGTCTTGCTGTGTTTCTCCTTGGATTTATCCTGTATGGGTCTCTCTGTGCTTCCTGGACTTGATTGACTGTTTCCTTTTCCATACTGGGGAAGTTTTCAACTATGATCTCTTCAAATATTTTCTCAGTTCCTTTCTTTTTCTCTTCTTCTTTTGGGACCCCTATAATTCGAATGTTGGTGCATTTAATGTTGTCCCAGACGTCTCTGAGACTGTCCTCAATTCTTTTCATTCTTTTTTCTTTATTCTGCTCTCCAGCAGTTATTTCCACTATTTTATCTTCCAGGTCACTTACCTGCTCTTCTTCCTTAGTTATTCTGCTATTGATCCCTTGTAGAGAATTTTTAATTTCATTTATTTTGTTGTTCACCATTGTTTGTTTGCTCTTTAGTTCTTCTAGGTCCTTGTTAAATGTTTCTTGTATTTTTTCCATTCTATTTCCAAGTTTTCGGGTCACCTTTACTATCATTATTCTGAATCCTTTTCAGGTAGACTGCCTATTTCCTCTTCATTTGTTAGGTCTGGTGGGGTTTTGCCTTGCTGCTTAATGTGCTGTGTGTTTCTCTGTCTTCTCATTTGCTTAACTTACTGTGTTTGATGTCTCCTTTTCACAGGCTTCAGGTTCGCAGTTCCTGTTGTTTTTGGTGTCTGTCCCCAGTGGCTAAAGTTGGTTCAGTGGGTTGTGTAGGCTTCCTGGTGGAGGAGACTAGTGCCTGTGTTCTGGTGGATGAGGCTGGATCTTGTCTTTCTGGTGGGCAGGTCCATGTCTGGTGGTGTGTTTTGGAGTGTCTCTGGCCATATTATGATTTTAGGCAGCCTCTCTGCTAATGGGTGGGGTTGTGTTCCTGTCTTGCTAGCTGTTTGGCATAGTGTGTCCAACACTGTAGCTTGCTGGTCGTTTAGTGGAACTAGGTCTTGGTGTTGAGATAGAGATCTCTGGGAGATTTTTGCCATTTGATATTATGTGGAGCTGAGAGGAGTCTTGTGCACCAGTGTCTTGAACTTGGCTCTCCCACCTCAGAGGCACAGCCCTGATGCCTGACTGGAGCACCAAGAGCCTGTCATCCACACGGCTCAGAATAAAAGAAAGAAGTAAAGAAAGAAGAAGATAAAATAAAATAATATAATATACAATAAAGTAAAAGAAAATAAAATAAAGTTATTAAAATAAAAAATAATTATTTACAAAAATTTCTTTTTTTAATAGTTTCATTCTGCAACTTGTTTTATTTAAAAATTTTCTTTAAAAGTAATAAAAAATAAAGAAAGAAAGGAAGAAAGAAGAGAGCAACCAAACGAAAAATCAAATCCACCAATGATAACACGTGCTAAAAACGATACAAAAACAACAATAACAACAATAAAAATGGACAGACGCAACACTAGGACAAATGGTAAAAGCAAAGCTACACAGACAAAATCACACACAGAATCATACACATACACACTCACAAAAAGAGAAAAAGGGGAAAAAATACATATATCGTTGCTCCAAAAGTCCACCTCCTCAATTTGGGATGATTCGTTGTTTCTTCAGGTATTCCACAGATGCAGGATACATCAAGTTCATTATTGAGATTTAATCCGCTGCTCCTGAGGCTTCTGGGAGAGATTTCCCTTTCTCTTCTTTGTTTGCACAGCTGCTGGGGTTCAGCTTTGGATTTGGACACGCCTCTGCATGTAGGTCGCCTGAGGGCGTCTGTTCTTCACTCAGACAGGACGGCCTTAAAGGATCAGCTGATTAGGTGGCTCTGGCTCACTCAGACGGGGGGAGAGAGGGGTACGGAGTGAGGGGCGAGCCTGCGGGGGCAGAGGCCAGCGTGACTTTGCACCAGCCTGAGGTGTGACGTGTGTTCTCCTGGGGAAGTTGTCCCTGGATCTCGGGACCCTGGCAGTCGCAGGCTGCACAGGCTCCCAGAAGGGGAGGTGTGGATAGTGACCAATGCTTGCACACAGGCTTCTTGGTGGCTGCAGCAGCAGCCTTAGCATCTCATGACTGTCTCTGGGGTCTGTGCAGATAGCCACGGCTCGTGCCTGTCTCTGGAGCTCCTTTAAGTGGCACTCTTAAACCCCTCTCCTGGCGCACCAGGAAACAAAGAGGCAAGAAAACGTCTTTTGCCTCTTCGGCAGCTCCATACTTTTTCCTGCACTCCCTCTCAGCTAGCTGTGGAGCACTAGCTCCTTTCAGGCTGTGTTCATGCCGCCAACCCCAGTCCTCTCCCTGTGATCTGACTTCTGAAGCCCGAGCCTCTGCTCCCAGCTCCCACTCGCTCCGGTGGGTGTGCAGACAAGCCTCTCGGGCTGGGGAGTGCTGGTCGGCAGTGATCCTCTGTGTGGGAATCTCTCCGCCTTGCCTGCCACACCTCTGTTGCTGTGCTCTCCTTCGTGGCTCCGACGATTCCCCCTCTGCCACCCGCAGTCTCCGCCTGCAAAGGGGCTTCTTAGCGTGTGGAAACCTTTCCTCCTTCACAACTCCCTCCCACTGGTGCAGGTCCCCTCCCTATTCTTTGTCTCTATTTTTTTTTTTTTTCTTTTGCCCTACCCAGGTACATGTGGAGTTTCTTGCCTTCTGGGAGGTCTGAGGTCTTCTGCCAGCGTTCAGTAGGTGTTATGTAGGAGTTGTTCCACATGTAGCTGTATTTCTGATGTACTTGTGGGGAGGAAGGTGATCTCCACGTCTTACTCTTCCAGCATCTTCCATGTTATTTTAGTATAGGTTTTAGTGCTTCTTACCTTTGTTGGATTTATTTGTTTTTCAGTTTGGTTGCTCTCTTCTTTCTTTCTTTTTTTTCCCTTTTTAAAAATTATTATTACTTTTTAATTTTTAATAATTTTTTATTTTAATGACTTTAATTAATTAATTAATTTATTTATTTCTCCCTTTTATTCTGAGCCGTATGGCTGACAGGGTCTTCGTGCTCTGGCTGGGTGTCAGGCCTGTGCCTCTGAGGTGGGAGAGCCGAGTTCAGGAAATTGGTCCACCAGAGACCTCCTACCTCCACATAATATCAAACAGCGAAAGATCTCCCAGAGATCTCCATCTCAATGCTAAGCCCCAGCTTCACTCAATGACCAGCAAGCTATAGTGCTGGACTGCCTATATGAAACAACTAGCAAGACAGGAACACAACCCCACCTGTTAGCAGAGTGGCTGCCTAAAATCATAATAGGTCACAGATACCAGAAAATACACCACCAGACACGGTCCTGTCCACCAGAAAGAAAAGATCCAGTCTCATCCACCAGAACACAGGCACCAGTCCCCTGCACCAGAAAGCCTACACAACCCACTGAACCAACCTTAGCCACTGGGGGAAGACACCAAAAACAACGGGAACTACAAATCTGCAGCCTGCAAAAAGGATATCCCAAACACAGTAAGTTAAGCAAAATGAGAAGACAGAAAAACACACAGCAGATGAAGGAGCAAGGTAAAAACCAACCAGACCAAACAAATGAAGAGCAAATAGGCAGTTTACCTGAAAAAGAATTCAGATTAATGCTAGTAAAGATGATCCAAAATCTTGGAAATAGAATGGAGTAAATGCAAGAAACATGTAACAAGGACCTAGAAGAACCAATGAGCAAGCAAACAATGATGAACAACACAGTAAATGAAATTAAAAATTCTCTGAAAGGAATCAATAGCAGAATAACTGAGGCAGAAGAACGGATAAGTGACCTGGAAGATAAAGTAGTGGAAATATCTACCGCAGAGCAAAATAAAGAAAAAAGAGTGAAAAGAATTGAGGACAGTCTCTGAGACCTCTGGGGCAACAGTAAATGCAGCAACATTCGAATTATAGGGGTCCCAGAAGAAGAAGAGGAAAAGAAAGGGACTGAGAAAGTATTTGAATAGATTTTAGTTGAAAATTTCCCTAATATGGGAAAGGAAATAGTCAAGTCCAGGAAGTGCAGAGAGTCCCATACAGGATAAATCCAAGGGGAAGCACGCCAAGACACATATTAATCAAACTATGAAAACTAAGTACAAAGAAAAATATTCAAAGCAGCAAGGGAAAACAACAAATACCGTACAAGGGAATCCCCATAAGGTTAACAGCTGATCGTTCAACAGGAACTATACAAGCCAGAAGGGAGTGGCAGGATATATTTAAAGTGATGAAAGGGAAAAACCTACCACCAAGATTACTCTACCCAGCAGTGATCTCATTCAGATTCGATGGGGAAATTGAAACGTTTACAGACAAGCAAAAGCTAAGAGAAGTCAGCACCACCAGACCAGATTTACAACAAATGCTAAGGGAACTTCTCTAGGCAGGAAACACAAGAGAAGGAAAAGACCTACAATAACAAACCCAAAACAATTAAGAAAATGGTAATAGGAACGTACATATCGATAATTACCTTAAATGTAAATGGATTAAATGCTCCAACCAAAAGAAATAGACTGGCTGAATGGATACAAAAGCAAGACCCATATATATGCTGTCTACAAGAGACTCGCTTCAGACCTAGGAACACATACAGACTGAAAGTGAGGGGATGGAAAAAGATATTCCATGCAAATGGAAATCAAAAGAAAACTGGAGTAGCAATTCTCATATCAGAAAAAATAGACTTTAAAGACTATTACAAGAGACAAGGACACTACATAAGAAAATGGTAATAGGAACATACATATCAATAATTCCCTTAAATGTAAATGGATTAAATGCTCCAACCAAAGGACATAGACTAGCTTAATGGATACAAAAACCAGACCTGTATATTTGCTGTGTACAAGAGACCCACATCAGGCCTAGAGGCACATACAGACTGAAAATGAGGGGATGGAAAAAGACATTCCATGAAAATGGAAATAAAAGAAAGCTGGAGTAGCAATTCTCATATCAGACAAAATATACTTTAAAATAAAGACTGTTACAAGAGACACAGAAGGACACTACATAATGATCAAGGGATCAATCCAAGAAGAAGATATAACAATTATACATATTTATGCACCCAACATAGCAGCACCTCAATACATAAGGCAAATGCTAACAACCATAAAAGGGGAAATGGACAGTAACACAATCATAGTAGGGGACTTTAACACCCCATTTTCACCAATGGACAGATCATCCAAAATGAAAATAAATAAGGAAACACAAACTTTAAATGATACATTAAACAAGATGGACTTAATTGATATTTATAGGACATTCTATCCAAAAACAACAGAATACACTTTCTTCACAAGTTCTCATGGAACATTCTCCAGGAGAGATCATATCTTGGGTCACAAATCAAGCCTTGGTAAATTTAGGAAAATTGAAATCGTATCAAGTATCTTTTCCGAACACAATGCTATGAGACTAGATATTAATTACAGGAAAAAATCTGTAAAAAATAGAAACACATGGAGGCTAAACAATACACTACTAAATAACCAAGAGATCACTGGAGAAATCAAAGAGGAAATCAAAACATACCTAGAAACAAAGGACAATGAAAACACGATGGCCCAAAACCTATAGGATGCAGAAAAAGCAGTTCTAAGAGAGAAATTTATAGCAATACAATCCTACCTTAAGAAACAAGAAACATCTCAATAAACAACGTAACCTTGCACCTAACGCAATTAGAGAAAGAAGAACAAAAAACCCACAAAGTTAGCAGAAGGAAAGAAATGGTAAAGATCAGATCAGAAATAAATGAAAAAGAAATGAAGGAAACAATAGCAAAGGTCAATAAAACTAAAAGCTGGTTCTTTGAGAAGATAAACAAAATTGATAAACCATTATCCAGACTCATCAAGAAAAAAAGGGAGAAGACACAAATCAATAGAATTAAAAATGAAAAAGGAGAAGTAACAACTGAGACTGCAGAAATACAAAGGATCATGAGAGATTACTACAAGCAACTATGTGCCAGTAAAATGGACAACCTGGAAGAAATGGACAAATTCTTAGAAATGCACAACCTTCCGAGACTGAACCAGGAAGAAATAGAAAATATAAACAGACCAATCCCAAGCACTGAAATTTAGACTGTGTTTAAAAATCTTCAAACAAACAAAAGCCCAGAACCAGATGGCTTCACAGTTGAATTCTACCAAAAATTTGGAGAAGGGCTGACTCCGATCCTTCTCAAACTCTTCCAAAAACTTGCAGAGGGAGCTACATTCCCAAATTCAATCTAAAAAGCCATCATCACCATGATACCAAAACCAGACAAACATGTCACAAGGAAAGAAAAGTACAGGCCACTATCACTGATGTACACAGATGCAAAAATCCTCATCAAAATACTAGCAAACAGAATCCAACAGCACGTTAAAAGGATCATACACCACGATCAACTGGGGTTTATCCCAGGAATGCAAGGATTCTTCAATATACACAAATCCATCAATGTGATACACCATATTAACAAATTGAAGGAGAAAAACCATATGATCATCTCAACAGATGCAGATAAACCTTTTGACAAAATTCAACACACATTTATGGTAAAACCCCTTCAGAAAGTAGGCATAGAGGGAACTTACCTCAACATAATAAAGGCCACGTATGACAAACCCACAGCCAACATAGTTCTCAATGGTGAAAAATTGAAAGCATTTCCTCTAAGATCAGGAAGAAGACAAGGTTGTCCACTCTCACCACTATTATTCAACACAGTTTTGGAAGTTTTAACCGACAGCGATTAGAGTAGAAAAAGAAATAAAAGGAATCCAAATTGGAAAAGAAGTAAAGCTGTCACTGTTTGCAGATAACATGATACTATACACAGAGAATCCAAAGATTCTACCAGAAAACTAGTAGAGCTAATCAATGAATTTGTTAAAGTAGCAGAATACAAAATTAATGCACAGAAATCTCTTGCATTCCTATACATTAATGATAAAAAATCTGAAAGAGAAATTAAGGAAACACTCTCCTTTACCATTGCAGCAAAAAGTAAAATACCTAGGAATCAACCTACCTAAGGAGACAAAAGACCTGTATGCAGAAAACTATGAGACACTGATAAAAGAAATTAAAGATGATACAAACAGATGGAGAGATATACCATGTTCTTAGATTGGAAGAATCAACATTGTGAAAATGATTATACTACCCAAAGCAATCTACAGATTCAATGCAATCCCCTATCAAACTACCAATGGCATTTTTCACAGAAGTAGAACAAAGTATTTCACAATTTGTATGGAAACACAAAAGAACCCGGATAGCCAAAGGAATCTTGAGAAAGAAAAACAGAGCTAGAGGAATCAGGCTCCCTCACTTCCAACTCTATTACAAAGCTACAGTAACCAAGACAGTATGGTACTTGCACAAAACCAGAAATACAGATCAATGGAACAGGATAGAAAGCCCAGAGATAAACCCATGCACATATGGTCACCTTATTTTTGACAATGGAGGCAAGAATATGCAGTGGAGAAAAGACAGCCTCTTCAATAAGTGGTGTGGGAAAACTGGACAGATACATGTAAAAGAATGAAATTAGAACACTCCCTAACACCATACACAAAAGTAAGCTCAAAATAGATTAAAGACCTAAATGTACGGCCAGACACTATAAAACTCTTAGAGGAAGCATAGTCAGAACACTCTATGACATAAATCACAGAAGATCCTTTTTGACCCACCTCCTAGAGAAATGGAAATAAAAACAAAAATAAATGTGACCTAATGGAATATAAAAGCTTTTGTACAGCAAAGGAAAGCATAAAGAAGATGAAACGACAGCCCTCAGAATGAGAGAATTTATTTGCAAATGAAGCAACTGACAAAGGATTAATCTCCCAAATTTCCAAGCAGCTCATGCAGCTCAATATGAAAAAAACAAACCAATCCAAAGATGGGCAGAGGACCTAAACAGCCATTTCTCCAAAGAAGATATGTAGATTGCCAACAAACCCATGAAAGTATGCTCAACATCACTAATCATTAGAGAAATGCAAACCAAAACTACAATGAGGTGTCACCTCACACCAGGCAGAATGGCCATCATCAAAACACAAACAATAAATGCTGGAGAGGGTGTGGAGAAAAGGGAACTCTCTTGCACTGTTGGCGGGAATGTAAATTGATAGAGCCACTGTGGAGAACAGTACGGAGGTTCCTTAAAACACGAAAAGTAGAACTACCATACAACCCAGCAGTCCCAATTCTGGGCATATACCCTGAGAAAACCATAATTTAAAAAGAGTCATGTACCGCAATGTTCATTGCAGTTCTGTTTACAATAGCCAGAACATGGAAGCAATGTAAGTGTCCATCGACAGATGAATAGATAAAGAAGATGTGGCACATATATACAATGGGATATTACTGAGGCATAAAAAGAAACGAAACAGTTTTTTGTAGTGAGGTAGATGGACCTAGAGTCTGTCATACAGAGTGAAGTAAGTCAGAAAGAGAAAAAGAAATACCATATGC
This sequence comes from Aethalodelphis obliquidens, assembly GCF_003676395.1. Classification (NCBI taxonomy): domain Eukaryota; kingdom Metazoa; phylum Chordata; class Mammalia; order Artiodactyla; family Delphinidae; genus Aethalodelphis; species Aethalodelphis obliquidens. Next base: position 6,569,147 of record NW_020838006.1, read on the forward strand.
TAACACCTATGTATGGAATCTAAAAAAAAAAAAAAAGGTTCTGAAGAACCTAGGGGCAAGACAGGAATAAAGATGCAGACATAGAGAATGGAGTTTTGGACCCTGGGAGGCGGAAGGGTAAGCTGGGACGAAGTTAGAGAGTGGCATGGATATATATACGCTACCAAATATAATGTAGATAGCTAGTGTGAAGCAGCCGCATAGCACAGGGAGGTCAGCTCAGTGCTTTTTGACCGTCTAGAAGGGTGGGATAAGGAGGATGCAACAGGGAGGAGATATGGGGATATATATATATATGTATAGCTGATTCACTTTGTTATAAAGCAGAAACTAAGACAATATTGTAAAGCAATTATATTCCAATAAAAGCGTTAAAAAATGAAATACTCAAAGGTAAAATATTAAAAAATAAATAAATAAAAAATATAAATAAACTGGGGGCAAATAAATGAATCACACATAAGAAAAAAACATTGAGGTATAACCTTATTTGCTGACTTCCTAATTAAAATGAGAAAATGGTGCTTCTTTTTGTTAAGGAAAAAATATGATTACCAGTTAATTAGAATACAGGAGAATATAATAAATGTATAATGAATAGAAGATCTTGTCCCTAACCCTGCCCATTTGGAGGCATAAATCTTCATTTATGCATTCTTAAACCTCAGTTTCCTCACCTATAAACAGGGATATAAATTCCTGCCACAAAGTAGATGCTCAACAGTTTTTTTGTTATTTAGATAGTAGGCTTCATGTCTGGATGACTAATCAGAAATATCTTTTGCCCTCTGTTTCATGTTCCTAAAAAGCAAGTGTTAAACATGGAAATTTCTAAGGTTTCTTCAAGCTTTAGCTTTAGCTTTATAGAATTGTGCCAGGTCTCACAGCTTACCAGGTCCAGCATCCTCCCTTGACAGATGAGGGGCAATTTGTGAGTGCATCCCCTGACTACTTTTCCATCTTTGTCACTTTAATACGCTTCCTGCAGTAGGGAGGAGAGTGTGGTCAATGAGAAGCAGAAGAGTTTGCTGGGATCCAAGGAATATGGCCTCACTCTTTGGGGAAACAACGATTAGCAGCTACTCTTGGATCATGTGAATTGTTTGAATATTCAGCGTGTGCATTTTGTGCCGTGCTGCAGGAGGGGGCTCACAGGATTCCGGCCCCACTGGCTGAGAGGAAGCAGAACCAGATTGGGAATTGATTCGAAAGTAATGAACTTTTCGTCTCATCAGTCACTTTCGAAAGAGTTTGCAAAGTCAATAGGTGATGGGGACTTTAATTAAAAATAAAAGAGAAATTGAAGCTTGACTATAGCATCTGAAAGGAAAGATGACTGTAGAGATCAGGAGAAATATTGTCAGAATCCCAGGACAGAAAGAGCTGTTTCTATGGAAGTCAAGCAATTTAAACATATAACGTACAACAATACCTCGGAGAAAAGCTGATATATATGCTCACATACCCCCATCCGACCATTCTCTTCCTTCCACCTAGAAGACACGGCCTGGTATGTAAAGACACACTGAGTGGGGATAAAGGTGAGGTTCCACAGGCTTTTATCACTGGTAGTTTGATCACAGTGTGCTGTGTGCATGCCCAGGCTCGGGATTGCTGCTTCTTGAGATGACTTAATTCAAGTCTGGTGTGAGCCCTCCTTGTGAACCAGGGTGAACTTGGGATGAGATGCCTGGGTCTGTTCTGAGGAATAAGAACATGACCGCTTCTCTGTTTACATTCTTTCATTCATTGATTCATTTCACATTTAGTTGGTGCCAGTGATGGAAAGTTTCCTGCTCTGGAAATGCTGGGCTGACGTAGAAATGAACAAAGCAGGGTCTCTTTCCTCTAGGAGGTTATCCTATAGTGGAGGAGAAAGACAGCAAATGACTAATTATGATGTAGGATGGAAGGAAATAAGCAGAGGCATACACAGTATGCTGTGGAAATAGAGAGAAAGGTTATGGAGAAATAAACGATACCCTTTGAGCATTTGCTCTGTGCCTTGAACCCTCTCAGACACTTTCTTTATAGCTTTCACAGTCGTGAACGATTCTGAAAGGGAGATATAATAGTTCTTATTTTACTGTTGAGTTCATCAAGGCTCAGGAGTTTAAGGAAGTTGCTCAAGGTCACACAGTGAAATTTAAAGCTGGAGTTGTGAGCTTTAAAGCTTATATAGCCACGTGTTCTCCACAGCAGCCGTTCTCCAGGGACCACGGTGAAGCAAGGGTTGATCTGAGAGTTGATTTCAGTGAAGAGTGTTATGAAAAGGGTTTATTGATTTCAGTTACAGTAGCTTAGTAGCCTTGAGTGCCTTGATTTGAATTCCAAACTCCTTGAGATCCTAACTATATACACCACCCAATCTTTTGCTATCTTCCACACGATCCTGGAGGTACTCTGAAGTAGAAAGGAGGTGTGGCTGGTAAAAGAGGATTGGTTTTCTGGCTTTAGATTCCTGGTCCTCCTAAAGTAGCCTGTCATTTGCACTTGTCAGATTGTATGAAAGTCTGGGAGGACAGGAACCAAGTTCACACTTATTTTTTAAGATGATCTGGACTCACTGATCTAGATAGCAGCCCTCTTCTCAGTCAGTTTTCAGCATCTACATTGACATTCTTCCCTTATTCTCTGTTTGGTGCAAACACTGAATATGCATCAAGGAGAATCTTTAGCTTCTGTTTTCACAGCAATTTAGAAATACATCTCTTTGGCTGCTTTTTTTTTTTTAACATCTTTATTGGAGTATAATTGCTTTACAATGATGTGTTAGTTTCTGCTTTATAACAAAGTGAATCAGCCATACATATACATATATCCCCATATCTTTTCCCCCTTGCTGCTTTTTTATTCGTATTACGTCCTCCCTGACACCTCTCTCTGGTTAAACACACGTATTTGTTTTCAACCTTGAGTTTCCATTTTTTGATGCTCTTGACAATAATAATTGTCTTAAATATCATTTCAAAATTGAAATTATCAGTTTAAAGTCTTCAAGGAAACGTTTATTTCCCAGAATGTGTTTTTAAACTAGTGAGAAAGGGTGGAGAGTGAGGGCTTGGAAAGGGGGTGGTGATGACCTCTTTATTCATTTTTCTACAGTAGGATCTGGAGTTTTGTCCTGCCTAAAGCTGCCTGATATAAACATTCAAGTCCTATTTTATATTTTCCCCGTACTCAGAAGAGTTATTCATTCAAAATCTGTTACTGTTTATTAGGTGTATCTAGTCCTAACCTCTCCCACTCACACTCTGAACTCTAGACTTGTACATCTAAATATTTCCTCACTCAGGTAAAAAGTCTAGGGGTCAAACTAGACCCCCTTTTTCCCCCTCACACCCCACATTTGATCTATCAGAAAATTATGTCAACTTTACCTTCAAAATATATCCCTGGTTCTACCCTTCTCACCGTGTCCAGCACGTTCCGTCTTAATTCAAAACACCATCATCTCTCACCAGTATTAATGACTAGAGCCTCTGCTGAAACTGTGCCCCCTTCATCTCTGCCACACTTAAATTCATTATCCGGCTGCTAAAGAGATCTCTTATATTTCTCATCATTATTAGGAAAGGACTAAACGTCTTTAACATAACAAAACCCTACTCGATCTGGATTCTGGTTTCTTGAACATCATGTCCTTTGACCTTTTCCTTTTTATGCAACCTTTTAGCCACACTGGCTCTTCTTGAATTTCTAACACGTTGAGCTCATTCTTGCCCAGAGATCTTTGTGTCCCCTGTTCCTTTTGCATGGAAAGCTCCTCCTCCATTTTACAATGGCTGACATTCACTCTTTTTCTAAAGTGCTTCATCTGGAAGTTCTTCCTCGACCATCCAAACTAGAGTGTCACCTTCCTGCCCTCATCACATGCCTGTTTCCCTGCAGCCTGAAATTATCTTGTTTATGTATTTATTTGCATGCTTATGTTCTATTTCTTCTGTTAGAATGTAGATTTCTTGAGGGAAGACACAGTGTCATACTAGGTTATCACTGAATTCCCATACCTAGATCCAGTTCATATGTAATTGGTGGTCAACAAATAGTCTTCTGGTAAGCTGTATGACTTTTATGCATTATATCATTTAAATATAACAGAAATTACTTTGATTAAGCATCTTGAATATGTGAAGCACTGTGCTAAGATCTTCATGTCATCATCCTATTTAATTCTCAAAAAATATACAAGACAGTTTTTATTATTTACACTCTAGGGTTATGGTGCTAAGAGAGTGTTTGCATAACTAGTTCAAGGTGTAATCTAAATACTGAAAAGGTCTAGGGTATGACCAGAGCGGGTACGTGCAGAGGTAGGATGAAGAATAAGTTCACTGGGGGCTTCCCTGGTGGCGCAGTGGTTAAGAATCCGCCTGCCAGTGCAGGGGACATGGGTTCGAGCCCTGGTCTGGGAGGATCCCACATGCCACGGAGCAGCTAAGCCCGTGTGCCACAGCTACTGAGCCTGTGTTCTAGAGCCCGCGTGCCACAACTACTGAAGCCCACGTGCCTAGAGCCCGTGCTTCACAACAAGAGAAGCCACCGCAATGAGAAGCCCGTGCACCGCAACCAAGAGTAGCCCCTGCTCGCCACAACTAGAGAAAGCCCGCACACAGCAACGAAGACCCAACGCAGCCAAAAATAGATAAATAAATAAATAAATTTATTAAGAAAAAGAATAAGTTCATTGGGAGACAGAAGGTCAAGGAACTGAATTTATCTCTGAGAAATAAATGGCTCACCAAGAATTATGACATGAACTGTGATGGAGCTAAGAGCTAAAATTATCAAGGAATGAGGTATTTGGCATGAGAATCTGTAGGTGACTGTAACAAAGAAGAGTAGTTGGTTATAGTATGATGGCATGAACAGCTCTTTTCATAACTGAATGTAGACTTAACTTCTGTCTCTGGACTTGGTTGTCTCATAGACAACACTGTTTGGAATGCTTTAGGTCTGGCAACTTACAACAAAACTTTACTTTGCTTTGTCCACCTAATATGTCTCCCTAAAGAAAACATAGTAGTTGCAACAAAATCTCCCATTTTGAAAAAAAAGAGGATGGAGAACAAAATCAGTGGGTAGTGGTAAGCAGCAAACACGTCACACTGGCTGGAATAGCCAGGACTCATTGCCTTGGTTATGGAATGAGATCCCTGGTCTTCCTTTCCTTGTTCCCACTTCTGTTCTCTTGGAGATCTTCCTCATCTTTTGTTTTCTATGGCCACATCTGGGAGGGGAATTAGAAGGATTCCCCTTCTGCAGGTAGTATGTCTTTGAAGTTTAGGTGTCTAGGGATTCCTTCCCATTTTGAGCAATACAAACTGTAAAAAACTCTTTGGAAATGAAAAACTCTGAAAATAATGGTTGAATTCCCATTTAATTCTACTAGCTTAGCTTCAAGGGCTGGTAACCAGAGGTAGAGATCCCATTGGACTACCATCTTTAAGTCTAGAATGGGGCTGTGCTCTGCCCACTCCTCTTGCCTTCAGCTCAGTGCTGCATCTTGGCCACTATTTTGGCAAAATTCAAAACAAAAAGATGGGTTGGGAAGGCACTTGAATGTTCTCCTGCTCCCAGGCTGTAGTGATTACCTGTTTTCTACAGTGGGGTTATAGTTTCCTTTTCTCAGACTATACCTGCGTACAGGATATACATGGCAGGGCTCTGGGTGTTTGGCTTCTCTGAGGCTCAATGCTATTCTTGTTTTCACCTCCTGTAAGCAACCCTCGGCTTAGGTAGAGAATTCATCTTTTCCAAATTTACTGAACTCCAAAGTACTAAACTCACAGCTATGTTGACTTGCATTCACCTAGCCTAAAGGTTCTCTCATAGTAAAGCAGTATCCACCCTCCCCCGGGCACCCCACTGGCCCTTATTCTTTCCGATAGGTCAGCTTCAACTCAAAACCTCTTGATGTGGAGCCAACTTTTCAGGTTAGATTGTGTTGTCTCACTGCCCTCATTTCCTCTGAGACTTCAGCTCAGGTCTCATCCACTCTCCCTCTCACGTTAGTGAGTCTGAACCCCAGTTTAAAAGTTCAGGACCCACAATCCCATAATAGCCTTCTCAGCAATTGAAAGCCCATCAGGATCTCACCAGTTTTGAGGGTCTTTTTTGCTCCTCTCTGCTTCTCTGTCTGGACACCTCCATTGAGCAGAGATAAACTCTTGTCCTCCACAGGCACAAGTCTCGACATCACCTCCAGACACTGCTTCTTCCTGCTGCAGTTCACAGTCTGTCTCCACAAGAGATTTCCTTTCCCTGAAGTCATACTTGGACACTTGCCCTGACTCGGCTGCTTCAGAGCATGACAGAGGTCCTCAAGTACCGTTCCCTCCAGCGTTCCCCTTAGGTCCATTCTGGACCTGCCCTCCACAGCCAAGTTCCTTTTTTTAAAGCAAAGATTATTTTATGATCCTCACTGTTCAAGCATTGACACTTGTTTCCCAGCATCTAATTTGATCTGGCTCCATCTATCTCTATATATTAGGTATGAATATGTTTGGTCCAATCTCATTCCCCACAATTCTGTTTTTCATGGGATGGATTCTTCTTGCCCTCTGTAACCATGAAAGTTTCCATGTGTTTGTGTTTTCTTATGCTGCTCCATCTCATGCCCCCATTCTCTGCCTGCCAAAATTACACTTACCCAGACCTTTCCCAAAGTTTCTTATCTTAACAGGGTCTATTATAAGCACTTCTCCTTTAGGGATATTCCCATATATGCAAGTTCCTTTCTCCTTTAACTGGATTCCTTCCCCTTTTCACATCTGGTCTCAATGATAAAGAATATCATTTCAAGTAGAATTGGATTAAAAAGTCTGTATTTAAAAAAATTCTTCATGGATCCAAGAGTTACAATTCTGTTGGTGCCTCTGTCTCCTTGCCAGATAAAAAAGAGCTTAATCTTTATATCATTCCTGTAAATAGTATTCAGAACCAGTGAAATCTGATCCTCAGTTTTTATGCATGTTATCAAATATGCATTAATCTCATGCCCTGGTGTCTAAGTGTTTTGTTTCCCTTGGTAGCTCCCCAATAAAACATCCTAACCAAATATTTAGCTGGAAAAATGAAATTATGGAATAAACTTGGACTCGGCAATTTGGCTCCATCATTACTTAAAATATCTCATAAGACCTAGCTTACTCACAGATAGAAAGAGGGCCCTTTCTTTGCCACAAATGCAGAGAATACACACTGACAGTGCTTCAATTACTTCCCCCTTATTTCTGTTTTATATATCTCAGCAGAATTCCAAAAGTCACACATAGGAAGCAGCCCCCAGTGTGGAGTTTTATTTTAGCAAACCCTCATGAAGACCTTACTGGTTCCAAATCAATACAGTAGTAAAATACCAGCAGGAAGTATATTAGTGGTATATTTAGAAGCATTACCTGAAGCTGGATAATGAGTTCCTGAACCTACACCTGCCCCCTTAGTTTCACTAGGAAAGCAACACCTCAGCCTTGCTTGTAATTAGGTGTAATTGTTTCCTTGTAAAAAACAGAGTAATTTAACCAGTGATCTGTTTTTGTTTTTCATAATTCAGTCGGCTGCCATGCTCATGTAGTGAGTCTGGCCAGGGTAGGGCTGAACAGTTGATGCTATTAGTTTCTTGAAGCTCCTAACTTCGAGTTTCTAGGGATCTCATGCTTTTTTGTTCTTTTAGTTATATAACAACGCCTGCACTGCAATTACTGACAGTGTAAGCACAAAGAAATTGCAAGGAAGTTTTTCTTCTTCAGGAAAAAAAACTATCTGGCTGTGTCTTAGTGGTTCAGCATAGATGAGTGAGTCTAGCAGAGTCTAAACAATCAATTCCTTGACTGGGTGAACTCAACCTAGCATGGCAGTAAAAGATGCTGATGCTGAAGAAGTGGCAGAACATTCTAAGAATGGGCTGCATGCAAAACTAAGCTAATTACCATGTTTGAAATTGCCGTATATTTAGGTGACAACTAATGCATGAATACTGTAGGTCATGGGAGCAGATTCCAGGATTAGGAGCAAAGAGACCTTGGTTTCTAACTGAGCTCTGGACCCTTCTGAGTTGTGTGATCCTCAAGGAAGTTCTTAACCTCTCTGAGCCTTAGATTTCTCACTACTAATAAAGGGATGTGTAATTCTTAATGGAATTAAATAATTTGCTGGCTATGCAGTTAGATCTGCAAATGCAAGTAAGCATTATTAATCAATGAACTCCTTCACCCAGTGGACTTATGCCAGGGCAGACAGTGTAAAGGAGAGCTTTCTCTTAGGGTAACCCAGTTCATCTAGGTGAATTTAGGAATATTTGTCAAATTCTGCTCCCAGAAACATAGCTCCAAAAGGACGTTCCAACGTTTTATAAAATAGATCCCATAACTGTCATTAATCAACTGAGATGTGCTGAAGGGGAATTCAAGTACGGAAGGGAAAAATAAGCTCATATTTACTGATAAGAGTTCTAGGCACCGAGACAGGTGTTTTATATATTTTATGTAATACTTATAGCTACTCAGCGAGTTATGTTAAAAATCTCCTTTTAATCTCCTTGTGGATCAGAGCGATAAATCACTTTGCCCAGAGCCACACAGCTAAAACAGAACATAGGCATACATTTACCCAGTTCTGTCTGACTTAAAACATTTTCTGTTTTTTTCACTAAACTACACTGCCATTACCTTCAAGAAATTTAGTATCTTACAAATCGTCAAGTACATATCATAAATAGTCAATAATAATGGGCAAGAATAATTATATCTTAAGTGGTAAATTGTCTATAATATATACTGTCAGTATCAGAAATAAGAGAAAAAGAGAATCAAAGCTTATATCAACAAGGTGAAGGGGAAATTTAAGTATGGGCTAACTGTGTAGCTCACTGATTATTCTGGAAACATGTAGGTATAGAAATCATTTTTTAAACAGGTTGTTGCCAGACATAGCCAAGTTACCAGACAATGCCAAGAAAGCAAAAAGTATTCAGTCTACATGTTGAGTGTTTCCAATATGAAAATCTGATTTAGCATAATAAGTGACTCAGCAATTACACAGACCAAATTGAGTGCTTTGAAACAAAATCTCAATCTAAGAACAAGTTATATGTTGATTCTTGCAAAATGAGGATCATCCTCCTCTATCCATGACCAGGGATGTTTCTCTACTGCTAACGTGTCCTAGTGTTTCTTTCTTTTAATCAAAGTATACAATGGGAGAAGTGATTGGGCTGTGAATTGACATAGTGATGTAACCTGTTGCTTGTTTTTCCATCACGATAGGACAAAATCATGAGAAAGAGAAACAGCATTCACAGCATCATATGGCAGCTGGATGATAAATTAGGGGGAGAGTGAGTATGTATAAATGATCTTCTGTCTCCTTTATGGCAAAACTAATTCAAATCAGTCAAGCACAGAGTTAAGTCTAAAAATAATGGTTTCAAACAGAGTATTCAGTCTGTACGCCAATGTCAAAAATAATAATACTTGGAAGAGATAATGCATAATGTAAACATAATTACATAATAATAATCTATATTCCCAAATTAAATAATAAAACTCCGGAAGCTAGGAGAAGCAGTTAGGAAAGAAATTGTGCGTTAAATTCTTCTTTTTGCATGGGTGAATTCAATAAATACAAGTTGATGTTTTTATATAGTTATTAGAGAATTATATTCAATTACATTTTATAAACCTTAAAGGTAGTGAGGTGCTGAAACTTGAACTGGCTTTTCAGAGCCAATTGTGTGTATCTCTTCACACTTTGAGTTCAGTGACATTATACTGGTAGCTTAAAATTGGCCACAGTGTTAAATGTTTATACTATTAAATTGACAAATGCTACAAATCAGGGAGCCTGCTTTAATTCCCAAGAGCCTATTGTTAATGCACTGTTGCTTAAAGGTTACCATTTGGAGAAGCATACCTTCCTAATCGCTAAACAAAATAATTAAAACAGCAAAAGCCTCTGGCAAAAGGCACAAACCAAAGAAAAAGTGAGGACACGTGAGAACAGAGAATAACAGGATAATAGTAGCAAAGCAAATCATATTAATATAATGTGAATAGAAAAGCAGAAGGAGGGGCAAGTGTTCCAGGCAAAGGAGGTGGCATCCAGAAAGATATGGAGGCAGAGACTTAGGTGGATTTAAGATACTGAAAGCAGCCTGGCGTTGGGAGGGACAAGAGTTCAGAGAGAGACAGACTGAGTAAGCAACCAGGTTAAGGATGGTCTTTTCTGTCACACTGAGGAATTCAGGTTACTTCTTAAGAGCAAGTGGAGGTCCCTGAATGCTTTCGGTAGGAGAGAGAAATGATCAGTTTTGCATCAATTGAAGGTTTTCTTGCCCAGTGGATGGAAAACAGAATGAGGGCCGATGTGGAAGAGTGGAGGGAAGGAGACCCCACATAGGAGGCTGATGTGTACTCCCTGAAGAGGTATGGTGAGACAGGCTGGGACCTGGGACCCTCTACCAGAGTGCTTGCACCTGGATGAAGGTCTTCTCAAGCAAGAGTATAAGAAACTCTAAGGGAATAAAAATAGCTACACGCAGGTGCAGTTGGGGCAATAATGAACAATAAGATACAAAGAGGCCACAGACCGACTGCCACTTTTGGGGTGCTGGGAGCAGAAGCAGGGTCCTGCACATGGTTCCTGCCCACAACAGCACCAAGGGGGTGGGCAGACCACTTAAGCTATACCTCCTGCCCCATCCAGAGACTGGCCCCAGTTGTTACCCCCTTTTAAAAAACAAAATTTTATTTATTTATTTATTTATTTTTAGTGGTTTTTTTTGGCTGCATTGGGTCTTCTTTTTTTTTTTAAACATCTTTCTTGGAGTATAATTGCTTTACAATGGTGTGTCAGTTTCTGCTTTATAACAAAGTGAATCAGTTATACATATACCTGTGTCCCCATATCTCTTCCCTCTTGCATCTCCCTCCCTCTCACCCTCCCTATCCCACCCCTCTGGGTGGTCACAAAGCACCTAGCTGATCTCCCTGTGCTATGTGGTTGCTTCCCACTAGCTATCTATTTTACCCTTGATAGTGTGTATATGTCCATGCCACTCTCTCACTTTGTCCCAGCTTACCCTTCCCCCTCCCCGTATCCTCAAGTCCATTCTCTAGTAGGTCTGCATCTTTATTCCCGTCTTGCCCCAGCGTGCTGCAGCTAAGACCCAATGCATATGGGAATATGCATTGGGTCTTAGTTGCGGCACGTGGGATCTTTCCTTGTGGCGCTGGCTTCTCTTTAGTTGTGGCACGCGGGTTTTTTCTCTTCTCTAGTTGTGGCGTGTAGGCTCCAGAACGCATGGGCTCTGTAGTTTGTGGCACGTGGGTTCTCTAGTTGAGGTCTACGAGCTCAGCTGTGGCGCTCGGGCTTAGCTGCCCCGCGGCATGTGGGAACCTAGCTCCCCGACCCGGTATCGAACCCGTGCCCCCTGCATTGGAAGGTGGATTCTTTACCACTGGCCCACCAGGGAAGTCCCCTGTTACCCCTTTTAAGGACCCAAGAAGCTCCTCTTGGGGAGCGATCAAGGGCACGTATTTCTTATTTCGCTTCCTTGGGCTGCAGCACAAGCCCCAGTAAAGCCTTGCCTGACATTCTTGTCTGGCCTCTTATCACTTTCTATTGATTAGAGAGAGACCAAGAGCCTGGGTCAGTAACCATGGTGGTTGACTGAAGAGGAGGGTACATTTTGCACCTGACTTGGTGACTGTATGTGGGCAATCCATGGCACAGGGGTAGTTTGGGATGATGCCAAAGTTTATGGTTTGGCAACTGTGTGATGATGATGGTGTTTAAAATAAAGAGGAGTGGATTGCAGCAGGCTTTGGATATGATGAATATGACCTGTCTGCGAGAGCCCAGTGGATATGTCCAGAGAAGAGTAGAATATATGTGTATGGGTCTCAAACTCATTGGGAGAATTTGGATGGAATATAGAAGTTTGAGAATCATTAGCAGAGAGAGTATACAGATTTGGACTGGAGACAAAGATTTGGAAGTCATCAGTATAGAGTTTATAGATAGTTTTAGAACTGTCTATAAATTTGGATGAAATTTCTTAAAAAACTGTGGAGCAAGGATAGAAACAGGTGTAGGACAGAATCCTGAAAAACACTAACATTTAACTGTTAGGTAGAGGAAAGGACTTCTACAAAAAGGTCTCAGTACACTTAACACCTAACAAAGTGCTCTGCTCAAGGTAGGCATGCCATTAAGTATCCGGTAAATGAATGGCTAAAAAAGGAAGAATGGGTGAAAGAAATTTGAAGACAGAAAAATGAGGTTCGGAATATATACACAAGCATAAGCTGAAGTTTCAGGGCCCCTCACTTCACAGGCCTCTTCCAAGGCTCTGTAGCTAAACTTGTATTCAAAATTGAGTACATTAAAGAATGTATATATATGTATAACTGAATCTCTTTGCTGTACAGCAGAAATTAACACAACATTGTAAATCAACTATACTTCAGTGAAAAAATAAACAAAATCATTACTTAAGTTAAAAGAACAAAAATTGAGTATTTTTAAATTTTTCCTAAAAAGGGTTCAATAAATAGCAAAAGCCTCAGGTCCTTCTAAACCTGATTCCAACTCTGTGTAGAATTCAGGAAAAAAAATATCAAATGAGGTAATGATAGGCATTTTCAGAATATAAGCTCATAAATCTTCACGCACTGTTACTAAACTTGGAAAACCTGAAATACAATCTCTAGGGAATAGAGAGGAAACTGACAAAAACACCATGGTGGGAGGAGAGTTCAGCTCTTAGACCAGGACTAATGAAATACAGAGAAACAAAAGTAGAAAAGCTATAGATGATCTGAATAACATAATTAGTAAGGTTGATCTAATAGAAATATAGTTAACATATATCCAGTAAACACCATAACTGGGAATAGTTCAAACTCTTCTCTTTGGCCACAAGACAATACAACTTGAAATTCGTTTAGAAACAAAAATATAAGTGAAACTATTACTCCAGAAATTTTTTAATTCCTTCAAAAAATTTTCACTTCAAAGGTAATGAAAGTGGGTATTTTAGTACATGTAACCATAATAATAAAAATATAACAATAGGTGTAATAGTCATGATAGTATGCATTAAAAGCCATGTAAAACGGGCTTACATTAGGAAACAAGAATAAACGAAAATAAATGCACAGGGTCTATATCAAGAAGTTAGCAAAAAGAAGATCAAGTAACTTTGAGAAAAGCATGAGTAAGGAAATAATCAAATTAACACAGAAATGGTTTTCTTAGAAAATAGGACAACAACAGAATTAGTAAGTAAACCCTAGAGCTTATTTGGAAAACCGAGTGAAACAAAACAGGTAACCCCAAGCTTGCCTAATCAAGTAAATAAAGAAAGAAGTGTACATACACAGACTTAGAAATGAGAAATGACCATCAGTACAGAGATCATGAAAACTCCATAGGAATATTTTAGAAAACTCTCTTCAAATAAATTTGAATAGTTAGATGAAATGGATAATTTTCTAGGAAAATACAACTTACTAAAATTAAACCTGGAAGATACAGAAGACTCTGCATGGGCCAACATACAAGATGTTCAGAAAGTTTTAAAGACTTCTTTCTCCCTCAGAACAGTGCCAGGCACAGATGGTTTTCTGGGTGAATTCTTTCAACCTTCAAGGAACAGAAACTTCAATACTATTTAAATTGTTCCCAAGCAGAGAGAGAAAAGGAAAGCTTCCAAATTATCTTTCAAAAGCCAACAGAACATTGATTCCAAGACCTTAGAATGGGAGCACAGAAAAAAAAGCTTGAGACAAATTTCTGTTATGAACAGAAGAATTGAAGTTCCACAGACATGGAAGGGTCCTGAGTCATTTCAGTTCAATTTCTTCCAAAAGTTGGAGGAATTGTGCATATACAGTCATTATTCACATGAAAGATTATATGTATAGTGTTCCTATATCCAAGTATAGATATAAATATTCATTTTAATTATTTTATTATGAAATACAATTTAATTTTTAAAGCCTTTCCATTATAGCAACAGCAACAATAATAAAGTTCATTTAGTATTCATTTGTTGCTGGACCCTATGTTAAGCTCTTTTCCAAGAGTCATTTCATTTAAATAATGCCATTTGCAGCAACGTGGATGGACCTAGAGATGACCATACTAAGTGAAGTAAGTCAGACAGAGAAAGACAAATACCGTATGATATCACTTGTATGTGGAACCTAAAAAATGATATAAATGAGCTTATTTACAAAATAGAAATAGAATCACAGACATAGAAAACAAACCTGTGGTTACCAAAGGGGAAAGGTGGGAGAGGGATAAACATATACACACTAATATATATAAAATAGATAATCAAGGACCTCCTGTATAGCACAGGGAACTCTACTCAATATTTTGTCATAACCTATAAGGGAAAAGAATTTGAAAAAATAATAGGTACATGTATGTATGTATAACTGAATCACTGTGCTGTACACCTGAAACTAACACAACATTGTAAATCAACAATACTTAAGTTTTTCTTAAAAAAAAAAGTAATTTGATTTAATCACAAAAGCACCAGGTGAGAGCTATTACTTATATATATATATTTAAATACATTTATATATACAGTATATCTAGATTCCCCCTCAAATATGAGGGATCTGAGCCACGGCAAGCGTATTTCACAGCTAGAGGCTGGTACGGCAAGATTTTAGACAGAGGCAGGCTGTCTCTAGAGACTCTTCTTATGTTTGAAATGAATTTCAGTTTGTAAAATCAGCATCATTTGGTACCCTGAAGGAAGCCTTACGCCGCGCAGATCCCAAGTGCTGGAGAAAGCCCTTTTCCATAGGATCTAGGGGTGACATTTACGCTCCTGTTGCCGAAACTCAGCCTCTGTTCACCGGTGCTGAATAGAAACATGGAGACAGAGTTTTGGGTGAAGTAGAAAAGAGTAGCTTTTATGGCTTTGTTAGGCAAAGGGGGCCACAGCAGGCTAATGCCCTCAAGACTGTGTGACCCACCGTGGAGGGGGTGATTAGCTCATGGACAATTCTTGGATGGGTTGGCATCAAGGCAAGGTTTCAAGGTTCATCAGACTCTGGTTTCAACCAGTCTAGGGTCTATTCTATGTTCTTGTGGTCCAGTTTTCATCTGGAGAGGATCTGCTTCCTGTAAAAACAACTCGAGAGTGTGTGTCAGACCTTTATATCTTTCAGGGAACTGAGGGTTTGGTGATTCTGCTAGGTGGCAGAATTATGGTCTAATTGTTACCAGTTCCCCAGCCCAACAGCTATTCTCTGTTTCTACATCTTCACATTTCCCAATCATTAACTCTTGAGTCAGCATTTTATTTCAAAAGACAAGGACACAGGGGCTTGTACATGGTTTCACTCCCATGTAACATGTGAATTTGTTGTAATTGAGTAGTGGAAAATCCAGGCTGGTTAGGGGCAGAGCTGGGAACCAAAGCCAAGAGAGTAGAAACCTAAAGAGGGTGAGTTGAGTTCGGTGGGCATTGAGGGAAGGAGGCAATGACATCCATGCCATTCGTAGAACGACAACTGTGTGTTGATCTTGGGGCAGAGGATGCTTTCTTGTGCCAGTGATTCATGGGAAAACTGAAGTAGTAGAGAGAATTTTGGCTGTGTGTACATATAGCAGCGTCTTCAGATCACATCTATACCTTTCAAAAGAGTCTCAAAAAGGGTCACACGTACACAAGGGGTTGCGATCCCCACTGCAGATGGGAGGGAGGTGCTGGAAGAGTACAGTGGGTCCAGGAAGCAAAGGAAGCAGCTTGGACAGATGTCTGTTCCCAGGATGTTATCACCTAGGAAAAGGATGCCTCATGCTCTGTGCTCTCCTCTTCCCTCCCGAGCAGGGCCCCTACTTTGGGTCTTTGCCTTCCTGCTCTCTCCTGTCCATTCTATGGATGTGGCAGGGAAAGTGCCCTTTCCTATGAGTATTTCAACCTTTATGCCTGTGCTGGTGTGTGTGTGTGTGTGTGTGTGTGTGTGTGTGTGTGTGTGTGTGTG